>NC_088878.1:19579222-19592410 GCF_032884065.1 Artemia franciscana
AAAACTAAAACTTTTGAAATAGTAAAAGAGCCTTTAAGCACATTCTTTACCATGTGCAATCATAAAATAGTCTAATATCTTCATTTTTTCAACATACGTAGCTATTACCCTCGAATACTACAAATTTTGACATAGGAAAAGAGCCTTTAATCACATTCGTTACCATTTGCAATTATAAAATAGTCTAATATCTTCATTTTTTCAACATACGTAGCTATTACCCTCGAAAACTAAAACTTTTGACATAGGAAAAGAGCCTTTAATCACATTCTTTACCATTTGCAATCATAAAATAGTCTAATATCTTCATTTTTTCAACATACGTAGCTATTACCCTCGAAAACTAAAACTTTTGACATAGGAAAAGAGCCTTTAATCACATTCTTTACCATGTGCAATCATAAATAGTCTAATATCTTCATTTTTCCAACATACGTAGCTATTACCCTCGAAAACTAAAACTTTTGACATAGGAAAAGAGCCTTTAATCACATTCTTTACCATGTGCAATCATAAAATAGTCTAATATCTTCATTTTTCCAACATACGTAGCTATTACCCTCGAAAACGAAAACTTTTGAAATAGGAAAAGAGCCTTTAATCACTTTCTTTACAATGTGCAATCATAAAATAGTCTAATATCTTCATTTTTCCAACATACGTAGCTATTACCCTTGAAAACTAGAAGTTTTGACATAGGAAAAGAGCCTTTAATCACATTCTTTACCATTTGCAATCATAAAATAGTCTAATATCTTCATTTTTCAAAATACGTAGCTATTACCCTCGAAAACTAAAACTTTTGACATAGGAAAAGAGCCTTTAATCACATTCTTTACCATGTGCAATCATAAAATAGTCTAATATCTTCATTTTTCCAACATACGTAGCTATTACCCTCGAAAACGAAAACTTTTGAATAGGAAAAGAGCCTTTAATCAAATTCTTTACCATTTGCAATCATAAAAGAGTCTAATATCTTCATTTTTCAACATACGTAGCTATTACCCTCGAAAACTAAAACTTTTGAAATAGGAAAAGAGCCTTTAAGCACTTTCTTTACCATGTGCAATCATAAAATAGTCTAATATCTTTTTTTTCGAACATACGTAGCTATTACCCTCGAAAACTAAAACTTTTGACATAGGAAAAGAGCCTTTAATCACATTCTTTACCATGTGCAATCATAAAATAGTCTAATATCTTCATTTTTCCAACATACGTAGCTATTACCCTCGAAAACTAAAACTTTTGACATAGGAAAAGAGCCTTTAGTCACATTCTTTACCATTTGCAATCATAAAATAGTCTGATATCTTCATTTTTTCAACATACGTAGCTATTACCCTCGAAAACTAAAACTTTTGCCATAGAAAAAGAGCCTTTAATCACATTCTTTACCATGTGCAATCATAAAATAGTCTAATATCTTCATTTTTCCAACATACGTAGCTATTACCCTCGAAAACTAAACTTTTGCCATAGAAAAAGAGCCTTTAATCACATTCTTTACCATGTGCAATCATAAAATAGTCTAATATCTTCATTTTTCCAACATACGTAGCTATTACCCTCGAAAACTAAAACTTTTGACATAGGAAAAGAGCCTTTAATCACATTCTCTACCATTTGCAATCATAAAACAGTCTAATATCTTCATTTTTTCAACATACGTAGCTATTACCCTCGAAAACTAAAACTTTTGACATAGGAAAAGAGCCTTTAATCACATTCTTTACCATTTGCAATCATAAAATAGTCTAATATCTTCATTTTTTCAACATACGTAGCTATTACCCTTCAAAACTAAAACTTTTGAAATAGGAAAAGAGCCTTTAAGCACTTTCTTTACCATGTGCAATCATAAAATAGTCTAATATCTTCATTTTTCCAACATACGTAGCTATTAACCTCGAAAACTAAATTTTTTGACATAGGAAAAGAGCCTTTAATTACATTCGTTACCATTTGCAATTATAAAATAGTCTAATATCTTCATTTTTTCAACATACGTAGCTATTACCCTCGAAAACTAAAACTTTTGACATAGGAAAAGAGCCTTTAATCACATTCTTTACCATTTGCAATCATAAAATAGTCTAATATCTTCATTTTTTCAACATAAATAGCTATTACCCTCGAAAACTAAAACTTTTGACATAGGAAAAGAGCCTTTAATCACATTCTTTACCAAGTGCAATCATAAAATAGTCTAATATCTTCATTTTTCCAACATACGTAGCTATTACCCTCGAAAACTAAAACTTTTGAAATAGGAAAAGAGCCTTTAATCACATTCTTTACCATGTGCAATCATAAAATAGTCTAATATCTTCATTTTTTCAACATACGTAGCTATTACCCTCGAATACTACAAATTTTGACATAGGAAAAGAGCCTTTAATCACATTCGTTACCATTTGCAATTATAAAATAGTCTAATATCTTCATTTTTTCAACATACATAGCTATTACCCTCGAAAACTAAAACTTTTGCCATAGAAAAAGAGCCTTTAATCACATTCTTTACCATGTGCAATCATAAAATAGTCTAATATCTTCATTTTTCCAACATACGTAGCTATTACCCTCGAAAACTAAAACTTTTGACATATGAAAAGAGCCTTTAATCACATTCTTTACCATTTGCAATCATAAAATAGTCTAATATCTTCATTTTTTCAACATACGTAGCTATTACCCTCGAAAACTAAAACTTTTGACATAGGAAAAGAGCCTTTAATCACATTCTTAACCATTTGCAATCATAAAATAGTCTATTATCTTCATTTTTTCAACATACGTAGCTATTACCCTCGAAAACTAAAACTTTTGAAATAGGAAAAGAGCCTTTAAGCACTTTCTTTACCATGTGCAATCATAAAATAGTCTAATATCTTCATTTTTCCAACTCACGTAGCTATTACCCTCGAAAACTAAAACTTTTGACATAGGAAAAGAGCCTTTAATCACATTCTTTACCATGTGCAATCATAAAATAGTCTAATATCTTCATTTTTCCAACATACGTAGCTATTACCCTCGAAAACTAAAACTTTTGACATAGGAAAAGAGCCTTTAATCACATTCTTTACCATGTGCAATCATAAAATAGTCTACTATCTTCATTTTTCCAACATACGTAGCTATTACCCTCGAAAACTAAAACTTTTGCCATAGGAAAAGAGCCTTTAAGCACATTCTTTACCATGTGCAATCATAAAATAGTCTAATATCTTCATTTTTCCAATATACGTAGCTATTACCCTCGAAAACTAAAACTTTTGAAATAGGAAAAGAGCCTTTAATCACATTCTTTACCATTTGCAATCATAAAATAGTCTAATATCTTCATTTTTTCAACATACGTAGCTATTATCCTCGAAAACTAAAACTTTTGACATAGGAAAAGAGCCTTTAATCACATTCTTTACCATGTGCAATCATAAAATAGTCTAATATCTTCATTTTTCCAACATACGTAGCTATTACCCTCGAAAACGAAAACTTTTGAAATAGGAAAAGAGCCTTTAATCACTTTCTTTACCATGTGCAATCATAAAATATTCTAATATCTTCATTTTTCCAACATACGTAGCTATTACCCTCGAAAACTAAAACTTTTGACATAGGGAAAGAGCCTTTAATCACATTCTTTACCATGTGCAATCATAAAATAGTCTAATATCTTCATTTTTTCAACATACATAGCTATTACCCTCGAAAACTAAAACTTTTGCCATAGAAAAAGAGCCTTTAATCACATTCTTTACCATGTGCAATCATAAAATAGTCTAATATCTTCATTTTTCCAACATACGTAGCTATTACCCTCGAAAACTAAAACTTTTGCCATAGAAAAAGAGCCTTTAATCACATTCTTTACCATGTGCAATCATAAAATAGTCTAATATCTTCATTTTTCCAACATACGTAGCTATTACCCTCGAAAACTAAAACTTTTGACATAGGAAAAGAGCCTTTAATCACATTCTCTACCATTTGCAATCATAAAACAGTCTAATATCTTCATTTTTTCAACATACGTAGCTATTACCCTCGAAAACTAAAACTTTTGACATAGGAAAAGAGCCTTTAATCACATTCTTTACCATTTGCAATCATAAAATAGTCTAATATCTTCATTTTTTCAACATACGTAGCTATTACCCTTCAAAACTAAAACTTTTGAAATAGGAAAAGAGCCTTTAAGCACTTTCTTTACCATGTGCAATCATAAAATAGTCTAATATCTTCATTTTTCCAACATACGTAGCTATTAACCTCGAAAACTAAATTTTTTGACATAGGAAAAGAGCCTTTAATTACATTCGTTACCATTTGCAATTATAAAATAGTCTAATATCTTCATTTTTTCAACATACGTAGCTATTACCCTCGAAAACTAAAACTTTTGACATAGGAAAAGAGCCTTTAATCACATTCTTTACCATTTGCAATCATAAAATAGTCTAATATCTTCATTTTTTCAACATAAATAGCTATTACCCTCGAAAACTAAAACTTTTGACATAGGAAAAGAGCCTTTAATCACATTCTTTACCAAGTGCAATCATAAAATAGTCTAATATCTTCATTTTTCCAACATACGTAGCTATTACCCTCGAAAACTAAAACTTTTGAAATAGGAAAAGAGCCTTTAATCACATTCTTTACCATTTGCAATCATAAAATAGTCTAGTATCTTCATTTTTTCAACATACGTAGCTATTACCCTCAAAAACTAAAACTTTTGACATAGGAAAAGAGCCTTTAATCACATTCTTTACCATGTGCAATCATAAAATAGTCTAATATCTTCATTTTTCCAACATACGTAGCTATTACCCTCGAAAACGAAAACTTTTGAAATAGGAAAAGAGCCTTTAATCACTTTCTTTACAATGTGCAATCATAAAATAGTCTAATATCTTCATTTTTCCAACATACGTAGCTATTACCCTCGAAAACTAAAACTTTTGACATAGGAAAAGAGCCTTTAATAACATTCTTTACCATGTACAATCATAAAATAGTCTAATATCTTCATTTTTTCAACATACGTAGCTATTACCCTCGAAAACTAAAACTTTTGCCATAGAAAAAGAGCCTTTAATCACATTCTTTACCATGTGCAATCATAAAATAGTCTAATATCTTCATTTTTCCAACATACGTAGCTATTACCCTCGAAAACTAAAACTTTTGACATAGGAAAAGAGCCTTTAATCACATTCTTTACCATTTGCAATCATAAAATAGTCTAATATCTTCATTTTTTCAACATACGTAGCTATTACCCTCGAAAACTAAAACTTTTGACATAGGAAAAGAGCCTTTAATCACATTCTTTACCATTTGCAATCATAAAATAGTCTAATATCTTCATTTTTTCAACATACGTAGCTATTACCCTCGAAAACTAAAACTTTTGACATAGGAAAAGAGCCTTTAATCACATTCTTTACCATGTGCAATCATAAAATAGTCTAATATCTTCATTTTTCCAACATACGTAGCTATTACCCTCGAAAACTAAAACTTTTGCCATAGGAAAAGAGCCTTTAAGCACATTCTTTACCATGTGCAATCATAAAATAGTGTAATATCTTCATTTTTCCAACATACGTAGCTATTACCCTCGAAAACTAAAACTTTTGAAATAGGAAAAGAGCCTTTAATCACATTCTTTACCATTTGCAATCATAAAATAGTCTAATATCTTCATTTTTTCAACATACGTAGCTATTACCCTCGAAAACTAAAACTTTTGACATAGGAAAAGAGCCTTTAATCACATTCTTTACCATTTGCAATCATAAAACAGTCTAATATCTTCATTTTTTCAACATACGTAGCTATTACCCTCGAAAACTAAAACTTTTGAAATAGGAAAAGAGCCTTTAAGCACTTTCTTTACCATTTGCAATCATAAAATAGTCTAATATCTTCATTTTTCCAACATACGTAGCTATTACCCTCGAAAACTAAAACTTTTGACATAGGAAAAGAGCCTTTAATCACATTCTTTACCATGTGCAATCATAAAATAGTCTAATATCTTCATTTTTCCAACATACGTAGCTATTACCCTCGAAAACTAAAACTTTTGACATAGGAAAAGAGCCTTTAATCACATTCGTTACCATTTGCAATTATAAAATAGTCTAATATCTTCATTTTTTCAACATACGTAGCTATTACCCTCGAAAACTAAAACTTTTGACATAGGAAAAGAGCCTTTAATCACATTCTTTACCATTTGCAATCATAAAATAGTCTAATATCTTCATTTTTTCAACATACGTAGCTATTACCCTCGAAAACTAAAACTTTTGACATAGGAAAAGAGCCTTTAATCACATTCTTTACCATGTGCAATCATAAAATAGTCTAATATCTTCATTTTTCCAACATACGTAGCTATTACCCTCGAAAACTAAAACTTTTGCCATAGGAAAAGAGCCTTTAAGCACATTCTTTACCATGTGCAATCATAAAATAGTGTAATATCTTCATTTTTCCAACATACGTAGCTATTACCCTCGAAAACTAAAACTTTTGAAATAGGAAAAGAGCCTTTAATCACATTCTTTACCATTTGCAATCATAAAATAGTCTAATATCTTCATTTTTTCAACATACGTAGCTATTACCCTCGAAAACTAAAACTTTTGACATAGGAAAAGAGCCTTTAATCACATTCTTTACCATTTGCAATCAAAAAATAGTCTAATATCTTCATTTTTCCAACATACGTAGCTATTACCCTCGAAAACGAAAACTTTTGAAATAGGAAAAGAGCCTTTAATCACTTTCTTTACCATGTGCAATCATAAAATAGTCTAATATCTTCATTTTTCCAACATACTTAGCTATTACCCTCGAAAACTAAGACTTTTGACATAGGAAAAGAGCCTTTAATTTTATTCTTTACCATGTGCAATCATAAAATAGTCTAATATCTTCATTTTTTCAACATACATAGCTATTACCCTCGAAAATTAAAACTTTTGCCATAGAAAAAGAGCCTTTAATCACATTCTTTACCATGTGCAATCATAAAATAGTCTAATATCTTCATTTTTCCAACATACGTAGCTATTACCCTCGAAAACTAAAACTTTTGACACATGAAAAGAGCCTTTAATCACATTCTTTACCATTTGCAATCATAAAATAGTCTAATATCTTCATTTTTTCAACATACGTAGCTATTACCCTCGAAAACTAAAACTTTTGACATAGGAAAAGAGCCTTTAATCACAATCTTTACCATTTGCAATCATAAAATAGTCTATTATCTTCATTTTTTCAACAAACGTAGCTATTACCCTCGAAAACTAAAACTTTTGAAATAGGAAAAGAGCCTTTAAGCACTTTCTTTACCATGTGCAATCATAAAATAGTCTAATATCTTCATTTTTCCAACATACGTAGCTATTACCCTCGAAAACTAAAACTTTTGACATAGGAAAAGAGCCTTTAATCACATTCTTTACCATGTGCAATCATAAAATAGTCTAATAACTTAATTTTTCCAACATACGTAGCTATTACCCTCGAAAACTAAAACTTTTGACATAGGAAAAGAGCCTTTAATCACATTCTTTACCATGTGCAATCATAAATTAGTCTACTATCTTCATTTTTCTAACATACGTAGCTATTACCCTCGAAAACTAAAACTTTTGCCATAGGAAAAGAGCCTTTAAGCACATTCTTTACCATGTGCAATCATAAAATAGTCTAATATCTTCATTTTTCCAACATACGTAGCTATTACCCTCGAAAACTAAAACTTTTGAATAGGAAAAGAGCCTTTAATCACATTCTTTACCATTTGCAATCATAAAATAGTCTAATATCTTCATTTTTTCAACATACGTAGCTATTATCCTCGAAACTAAAACTTTTGACATAGGAAAAGAGCCTTTAATCACATTCTTTACCATGTGCAATCATAAAATAGTCTAATATCTTCATTTTTCCAACATACGTAGCTATTACCCTCGAAAACGAAAACTTTTGAAATAGGAAAAGAGCCTTTAATCACTTTCTTTACCATGTGCAATCATAAAATATTCTAATATCTTCATTTTTCCAACATACGTAGCTATTACCCTCGAAAACTAAAACTTTTGACATAGGGAAAGAGCCTTTAATCACATTCTTTACCATGTGCAATCATAAAATAGTCTAATATCTTCATTTTTTCAACATACATAGCTATTACCCTCGAAAACTAAAACTTTTGCCATAGAAAAAGAGCCTTTAATCAAATTCTTTACCATGTGCAATCATAAAATAGTCTAATATCTTCATTTTTCCAACATACGTAGCTATTACCCTCGAAAACTAAAACTTTTGCCATAGAAAAAGAGCCTTTAATCACATTCTTTACCATGTGCAATCATAAAATAGTCTAATATCTTCATTTTTCCAACATACGTAGCTATTACCCTCGAAAACTAAAACTTTTGACATAGGAAAAGAGCCTTTAATCACATTCTCTACCATTTGCAATCATAAAACAGTCTAATATCTTCATTTTTTCAACATACGTAGCTATTACCCTCGAAAACTAAAACTTTTGACATTGGAAAAGAGCCTTTGATCACATTCTTTACCATTTGCAATCATAAAATAGTCTAATATCTTCATTTTTTCAACATACGTAGCTATTAACCTCGAAAACTAAAACTTTTGAAATAGTAAAAGAGCCTTTAAGCACATTCTTTACCATGTGCAATCATAAAATAGTCTAATATCTTCATTTTTTCAACATACGTAGCTATTACCCTCGAATACTACAAATTTTGACATAGGAAAAGAGCCTTTAATCACATTCGTTACCATTTGCAATTATAAAATAGTCTAATATCTTCATTTTTTCAACATACGTAGCTATTACCCTCGAAAACTAAAACTTTTGACATAGGAAAAGAGCCTTTAATCACATTCTTTACCATTTGCAATCATAAAATAGTCTAATATCTTCATTTTTTCAACATACGTAGCTATTACCCTCGAAAACTAAAACTTTTGACATAGGAAAAGAGCCTTTAATCACATTCTTTACCATGTGCAATCATAAAATAGTCTAATATCTTCATTTTTCCAACATACGTAGCTATTACCCTCGAAAACTAAAACTTTTGACATAGGAAAAGAGCCTTTAATCACATTCTTTACCATGTGCAATCATAAAATAGTCTAATATCTTCATTTTTCCAACATACGTAGCTATTACCCTCGAAAACGAAAACTTTTGAAATAGGAAAAGAGCCTTTAATCACTTTCTTTACAATGTGCAATCATAAAATAGTCTAATATCTTCATTTTTCCAACATACGTAGCTATTACCCTCGAAAACTAAAAGTTTTGACATAGGAAAAGAGCCTTTAATCACATTCTTTACCATTTGCAATCATAAAATAGTCTAATATCTTCATTTTTTCAAAATACGTAGCTATTACCCTCGAAAACTAAAACTTTTGACATAGGAAAAGAGCCTTTAATCACATTCTTTACCATGTGCAATCATAAAATAGTCTAATATCTTCATTTTTCCAACATACGTAGCTATTACCCTCGAAAACGAAAACTTTTGAAATAGGAAAAGAGCCTTTAATCAAATTCTTTACCATTTGCAATCATAAAAGAGTCTAATATCTTCATTTTTTCAACATACGTAGCTATTACCCTCGAAAACTAAAACTTTTGAAATAGGAAAAGAGCCTTTAAGCACTTTCTTACCATGTGCAATCATAAAATAGTCTAATATCTTTTTTTCGAACATACGTAGCTATTACCCTCGAAAACTAAAACTTTTGACATAGGAAAAGAGCCTTTAATCACATTCTTTACCATGTGCAATCATAAAATAGTCTAATATCTTCATTTTTCCAACATACGTAGCTATTACCCTCGAAAACTAAAACTTTTGACATAGGAAAAGAGCCTTTAGTCACATTCTTTACCATTTGCAATCATAAAATAGTCTGATATCTTCATTTTTTCAACATACGTAGCTATTACCCTCGAAAACTAAAACTTTTGCCATAGAAAAAGAGCCTTTAATTTTATTCTTTACCATGTGCAATCATAAAATAGTCTAATATCTTCATTTTTTCAACATACATAGCTATTACCCTCGAAAATTAAAACTTTTGCCATAGAAAAAGAGCCTTTAATCACATTCTTTACCATGTGCAATCATAAAATAGTCTAATATCTTCATTTTTCCAACATACGTAGCTATTACCCTCGAAAACTAAAACTTTTGACACATGAAAAGAGCCTTTAATCACATTCTTTACCATTTGCAATCATAAAATAGTCTAATATCTTCATTTTTTCAACATACGTAGCTATTACCCTCGAAAACTAAAACTTTTGACATAGGAAAAGAGCCTTTAATCACAATCTTTACCATTTGCAATCATAAAATAGTCTATTATCTTCATTTTTTCAACAAACGTAGCTATTACCCTCGAAAACTAAAACTTTTGAAATAGGAAAAGAGCCTTTAAGCACTTTCTTTACCATGTGCAATCATAAAATAGTCTAATATCTTCATTTTTCCAACATACGTAGCTATTACCCTCGAAAACTAAAACTTTTGACATAGGAAAAGAGCCTTTAATCACATTCTTTACCATGTGCAATCATAAAATAGTCTAATAACTTAATTTTTCCAACATACGTAGCTATTACCCTCGAAAACTAAAACTTTTGACATAGGAAAAGAGCCTTTAATCACATTCTTTACCATGTGCAATCATAAATTAGTCTACTATCTTCATTTTTCTAACATACGTAGCTATTACCCTCGAAAACTAAAACTTTTGCCATAGGAAAAGAGCCTTTAAGCACATTCTTTACCATGTGCAATCATAAAATAGTCTAATATCTTCATTTTTCCAACATACGTAGCTATTACCCTCGAAAACTAAAACTTTTGAAATAGGAAAAGAGCCTTTAATCACATTCTTTACCATTTGCAATCATAAAATAGTCTAATATCTTCATTTTTTCAACATACGTAGCTATTATCCTCGAAAACTAAAACTTTTGACATAGGAAAAGAGCCTTTAATCACATTCTTTACCATGTGCAATCATAAAATAGTCTAATATCTTCATTTTTCCAACATACGTAGCTATTACCCTCGAAAACGAAAACTTTTGAAATAGGAAAAGAGCCTTTAATCACTTTCTTTACCATGTGCAATCATAAAATATTCTAATATCTTCATTTTTCCAACATACGTAGCTATTACCCTCGAAAACTAAAACTTTTGACATAGGGAAAGAGCCTTTAATCACATTCTTTACCATGTGCAATCATAAAATAGTCTAATATCTTCATTTTTTCAACATACATAGCTATTACCCTCGAAAACTAAAACTTTTGCCATAGAAAAAGAGCCTTTAATCAAATTCTTTACCATGTGCAATCATAAAATAGTCTAATATCTTCATTTTTCCAACATACGTAGCTATTACCCTCGAAAACTAAAACTTTTGCCATAGAAAAAGAGCCTTTAATCACATTCTTTACCATGTGCAATCATAAAATAGTCTAATATCTTCATTTTTCCAACATACGTAGCTATTACCCTCGAAAACTAAAACTTTTGACATAGGAAAAGAGCCTTTAATCACATTCTCTACCATTTGCAATCATAAAACAGTCTAATATCTTCATTTTTTCAACATACGTAGCTATTACCCTCGAAAACTAAAACTTTTGACATTGGAAAAGAGCCTTTGATCACATTCTTTACCATTTGCAATCATAAAATAGTCTAATATCTTCATTTTTTCAACATACGTAGCTATTAACCTCGAAAACTAAAACTTTTGAAATAGTAAAAGAGCCTTTAAGCACATTCTTTACCATGTGCAATCATAAAATAGTCTAATATCTTCATTTTTTCAACATACGTAGCTATTACCCTCGAATACTACAAATTTTGACATAGGAAAAGAGCCTTTAATCACATTCGTTACCATTTGCAATTATAAAATAGTCTAATATCTTCATTTTTCAACATACGTAGCTATTACCCTCGAAAACTAAAACTTTTGACATAGGATAAGAGCCTTTAATCACATTCTTTACCATTTGCAATCATAAAATAGTCTAATATCTTCATTTTTTCAACATACGTAGCTATTACCCTCGAAAACTAAAACTTTTGACATAGGAAAAGAGCCTTTAATCACATTCTTTACCATGTGCAATCATAAAATAGTCTAATATCTTCATTTTTCCAACATACGTAGCTATTACCCTCGAAAACTAAAACTTTTGACATAGGAAAAGAGCCTTTAATCACATTCTTTACCATGTGCAATCATAAAATAGTCTAATATCTTCATTTTTCCAACATACGTAGCTATTACCCTCGAAAACGAAAACTTTTGAAATAGGAAAAGAGCCTTTAATCACTTTCTTTACAATGTGCAATCATAAAATAGTCTAATATCTTCATTTTTCCAACATACGTAGCTATTACCCTCGAAAACTAAAAGTTTTGACATAGGAAAAGAGCCTTTAATCACATTCTTTACCATTTGCAATCATAAAATAGTCTAATATCTTCATTTTTTCAAAATACGTAGCTATTACCCTCGAAAACTAAAACTTTTGACATAGGAAAAGAGCCTTTAATCACATTCTTTACCATGTGCAATCATAAAATAGTCTAATATCTTCATTTTTCCAACATACGTAGCTATTACCCTCGAAAACGAAAACTTTTGAAATAGGAAAAGAGCCTTTAATCAAATTCTTTACCATTTGCAATCATAAAAGAGTCTAATATCTTCATTTTTTCAACATACGTAGCTATTACCCTCGAAAACTAAAACTTTTGAAATAGGAAAAGAGCCTTTAAGCACTTTCTTTACCATGTGCAATCATAAAATAGTCTAATATCTTTTTTTTCGAACATACGTAGCTATTACCCTCGAAAACTAAAACTTTTGACATAGGAAAAGAGCCTTTAATCACATTCTTTACCATGTGCAATCATAAAATAGTCTAATATCTTCATTTTTCCAACATACGTAGCTATTACCCTCGAAAACTAAAACTTTTGACATAGGAAAAGAGCCTTTAGTCACATTCTTTACCATTTGCAATCATAAAATAGTCTGATATCTTCATTTTTTCAAC
>NC_088878.1:19592510-19672546 GCF_032884065.1 Artemia franciscana
GGAGGGCGCACGCCCCTCCCCCTGGATCTGCCACTGCTAGCAACAACTGCTGCCAGCGTAGTAGTGCAGAAGAAGTGATGGGAGTAGTTTTGGTTCGCTACACAACAGAGAGCCTTTATTTCTGCTCCTATTTCAGTGTGTTGTTGTTTTTGTTTTATTTTTTTGTTTTGATCTGGTATTCTAGATTCCTGGTTTACTTTTAATTGAAGTGTTCAACTCTTCAATATATGACAAGAATAAATTAAGAAAGATAATTATGAATGTAATGCGGAAAATTCAAAAATAGGACCCAGCAAAAGTCATGTTGATTGCAATCTAGTACTTTGAAGAGCAGAATCAAATAACTTGAAATCCATAATATACTCACTCTCCTTTTCTTTCTAGACGTTCGGTCACCTAATAGAACAGCGTCCCAGGAGAAATAATACCTGATCACTATTTACAAAGGAATTACAACCATTTTTTATGAGAGGAGAGTAAATTACTACCACTAGTGTTGCATAATCAATTATTATTTGATGACGCAAACTCTAATTCTTTTTTTATTTCATAAAGGAAAAACATATGATAACAAATTTCGAAGAAACCTAAAAACAGCAGAAGTAAAGTCATATAATAAGCAAAACGAAAAGATAAACAGAAATTAAAAGAAAGTATTAATAAACTAATAAGCCCAAAACAAACAAAAATTAAAATGTATAATCAAGCCAAACTATAAAACGAAATTTTTTTTAAACGTATAATCAAGGTAAGCTACAAAACGAACTGATAAGATGAGATTTATCAAGCAGTTTGTGGTAACAAACGGTAGTAAGGAGTGACCCGGCTCAATAGTAAACGGAACTCTAAAAAACGGAATTTTGATACTAATAGATACATCAAAAGAATCAGATTTTTATGCTGATTTTAAATATATAAGTTTCATTAAATTTAGTCTTACTCATCAAAAGTTACGAGCCTGGGAAAATTTGCCTTGTTTTGGAAAATAGGGGGAAACACCCCCTAAAAGGTATAGGATCTTAACGAAAATCAGACCATCGCATTCAGCGTATAAGAGAATCCTACTGTAGAAGTTTCAAGCTCCTATCTACAAAAATGTGAAACTTAGTATTTTTTGCCAGAAGACCAATCACGGGTGCGTGTTTATTTGTTTGTTTGTTTTGTTTTTTCCCCCAGGGGTGATCGTATCGACCAAGTGGTCCTAGAATGTCGTGTGAAGGGCTCCTTCTAACGGACATTGAAAGTTCTAGTGCCCTTTCTAAGTGACCAAAAAAATTGGAGGGATTCTAGTGCCCTCCCACGCTCATTTTTTTCCTAAAGTCGACGGGTCAAAATTTTGAGATAGCCATTTTGTTCAGTACAGTGGAAAAACATAATAACTATGTCTTTGGGGATGACTTACTCCCCCAAAGTCCCCGGGGGAGGGGCTGCAAGTTACAAACTTTGACCAGCGTTTACATACAGTGATGGTTATTTGGAAGTTTACAGACCTTTACAAGGGGATTTTTTGGTTGGGGAGGGAGGGGGGTTGAGGGGAGGGGGCTACTTAGGAGGATCTTCCCTTGGAGGAATTCGCCATGGGAGAAGAGAAATTCCATGAAATGGGTGCAGGATTTTCTAGCATTATTAAAAAAAAAAATGACAAAATAAATACGAAAAAGTTTTTTTCCACTGAAAGGAAGGACCAGCATTAAAACTTAAAACGAACATAGATTATTACGTATATGGGGGTGGGGGCTCATCTCTTCCTAAATACCTCGCTCTTTACAGCCTTTGTGATTCAAGGGTCAATCTTAAAGAATTGGGACAAAATTAAAGATTTAGTGTAAAGGGCGAGATATTAACGAGGAGGCAAATCCCCTCATATACATAATAAAATATACGAATATAGAAGTTCGTTACGTAAGTTAATTTTTAAGTTACGTATATTTTTTATTAATAAAAACGTTCGTTAAAAATTAAAAATTCTAGTTAACTTTTTAAGTAATCGAAAAATTGGAGGACAACTAGGCATCTTCCCCCACCTTTTTCTCAAAATCGTCTGATCAAAACTAAGAGAAATCCATTTAGCAAAAAAAAATAAAAAATAATGATAATACGCAAATTTCATTTTAATTATTTATTTGCGGAGAGCCAAAATCAAACAAGCATTACTCCGTGTATGAAAGGGGCTGTTCCCTCCTCAAGGTCCCGCTCTTCACGCTAAAGTTATTTACTTTTTTATAAAATAGAATTGAGAGAAATAGTCAAACTTTAACGTAAAGAGCGGGGCGTTGAGTTGGGAACAGCCCCTTTCATACACGGAGTCATTTCTGTTCGTTTTAAGTTTTAATGTCGCTCCTTACTTTCAGTTAAAAACCTTGTTTTTTTAATTTAATTCGTCACGAAACACACATACATTATTACATAATACTATTCCTCCAAAGTCTCTTTGGCCTGTAAAAAAAGGGGGAAAATGAACGAGTCACTTACTCAGAGAAGAAAAAAAAAATAATAATCACTTACTCACAGAGAGAAGAGCAAAAAGGAGAAGAAAAGAAAATATAAATAAAATAAAGACTATAAAAAACAAAGGCAAATAGACTAATAGATTGAATAGACTAAATTAAATTAAGTAGATCAGTAGATAAAATAGACTCCAATGAAATAATAAGAAAATATATTATGCATATACATACATACGTATTCATATGTATATACACACATATACACACATAAAAATAGATAAAATAATTTCTAAGAAGCCAAAGAATTTTTAATAATTTTTTTTGAACAAACTGAATGAGTGGCACCTTTGAGCTGATTCGGGCAACTTATTCCATACAATATGACTCGCAATTAAAGGATTCAAGTCTGACCTTACACAAGCAGTAAAAGGAACTTGAATATGATTTTCGATATTGCAAAGATTATAATTATTCTGATCAGAGGTGAAAGATGACGGAATACTTAGGGAATGGGGGAGGTCACCATGAAGCTGAGAAAAAGTAAATCATGCACACGAAAGAATATGCAGTGACTCGAGATCAAGTAGCCTAATAGGATAATTCTTGAACGGTTAGTTTCCTTAGGTTTCTAGCTTTATTGTAAACCTTAGAAAGTGGTTTTAACAGTGAACGAAAGGTTGACATTCATACTATTGGACAGTAAGAAACGTAAGATCGGATCAAAGAGTGAAAAAGGATTTCCAAAATTGATCCAGGGAAAATATGTTTAAGTTTCCTTAAAATACCGAGACTCCTGCATATCTTCATTTTAATCAAATCAATGTGACGCTTGAAAGACAAGTTTTCATCAAAAAGAATGCCCAAAAAAACGAACATATCGATCTTTAGATCTATGAAATATATATATATATATATATATATATATATATATATATATATATATATATATATATATATATATATATATATATATATATATATATATATATATATATATATATATATATATATATATATATATATATATATATATATATATATATTATCCCATTTGGCTGATGAATTTCTGATAACTGGGGATAAATCTGAGACAAATGCGAAAATATCAAAAAACTGGTTAGGGTAAGATAACTAGCATCAAGCCATAGAATTACTCTCTCAAACAAATATTCCAAATTTAATCGAAGGTCGGATTCACAATATCCCAAAGTGCCAAGTGTGCTATCATCAGCAAAACAAACAAGGACATCAGAAGGTGGCGAACTACAGCTGGCACTATGGGCAAGGGAAGGTTTAGGATGACAGAGTCTACAGCAATTAATAGGTTTCTGCTTTTTTACTGCGTGAAAAAGATCATTTACATTAATCAAAAATAGCACTGGCCCTAAAACTGATCTCAGTGGGACGCCAAAATCCACTTGGGAATTTCGTGAGGTTATAATGATTGAAGAACTGAAGCTTAAAATCAACAGCCAAGCTAAACTTGAAACGAACAGACACTATCAACAACAAGAGAACTGCCATTCTTTCGACCCCCGAACAGCTAAAGTGTCATTTGCAATTTGCTGAAAACACTGGATTTTTATTTGTCATAGCATAAGAAAAAGAAAAAAAAAACAGGATTACAGGAAATAAAAAAAGCGATTTCTTAAAAGAAATAACTTTCAATTTAGCTCAAAGGCCTATCCAAAGTTTTGTTCTTAGGAAGCGAGGTACTCTTTAACGAGGGATGACGTTACAAAATATAATTCAAAAAACGTATCAAAAAATTTTATACACATTTTTGTTACGTTTCTACAAGCCTGAAAAATTCAGGGAGGATTCAAAACCGGGTACCCCCCCCCTTGATATGACCTTGATTTGGCTTAGTCACTTTCAAGGACAATTTCATATCACTGCCTGTTTATTCCATTTGATTTAAAAGTACAAAAGAAAATCATAGCTAAATAGCACACTTAAAACGTTAATTCATGAGGCAATTGTTTGGTTTGCTGCGGGATAGCAATTTTTCATGCTGTTGAATCAATAAATCATTCGATCTTCTATGCATTTGAAACAAATGGATTTAAAAGAATAAATGTTGATAAAACCTATTGTACTTTTTTAATGAAAGTAAACGGGTTGTTTCAGATGTACAGATGTACACAAAAAATGAACTCTAGGACTAACGAGTGGCATTTGATTTTCTTTAATGTTATAAGGGAAAAACACAAAAAACTCCTGAAAATACACATTTGTATTACATATTAGTACAAATAAAATACAAAGTGGTTTTAAATGAAACTCTAATCTTTAGGTGGCCTAATGCAGCGGCAACTTCACGACTCATTTTCGGAAATTTTCGCTCGTTTCAAGTTATACTCGATGATATATTTTAGTTATAAAGTAAAAGGATCCCTGAAATCTTGAGCAGTATTTAAGCTAATTTTTAGTGTTATAAGGGGGATACATATTTATTCAAAACGCATTTTTTTTTTAAGTAAAGTGCAAAGGACACCCTAGTCCTTAGAGATTTGTGCTCCATTCGACGGGGCTGAAGCCATACTGACCCCAGACCTTCAACCACCCTTGAAGATAGACAAATATTATTCCGTCTTCTATAATAAAGAAGCTATTCAGTTTCTGTTTTGTTGTAACTGGTCATGTGTTTAATTAAATACATATGTCGGTTCTATTTATTTTTATGATGGCACGATGGGTGATTTTTCTTTGTAAAATTCAAAACAAGTCTCCGACAAACCTATGTTCAGCAAAAGCAAGCTTCCATTTGAAAATAATTTTGCGTTGGGGGGTTGGGGGGTTAGAAGGGCTATGAATTCTATTTATCTTGGGTCTCATACGAAGATTCAATGTTAATGACACAGACAGGTTATCGGAGAATGTCTTTGGGTTAGGTAGGACACAGCGAAGCTGTCAAGTCAACTGAAACTGCTAACAGATCCTTTTGCATCGAGTTCTTGATTTGTTTCATTGCTGGTCTCTTTGTTTCTACTTCAAAAATATACTTCTGTTTACTTTCAGTCACGATTAGCCTTGTTTTCCTGCACGAAGCCAAAACTTAGATTGATTTGAATAGATACATAATTTTGGTCGTTGCTAGTCCGCTCCTTGGACTCGCTCCTTGTTCCACTGAGTCCCGGACTCGGCTCGCTTTTCAAACTAGCCAGTCTGTAGTTTGAACTTAGCTAATTTTTCGCTGATCAATCTTGGACTGAGCTCAATTTTGAACTGGAATTCAGAATAATTGCATGATTCTGGCTTAAGACAAAGTTTAAGATGCCTAGCTTCCTGCTAAAAAATTGTCAGCCAAGTGAGGAAAGGTTGGCATAGATATCTCAGGGGTCCAATATATACTTCTAACAATATTGATTCTTTTCTTCTGCATTTCGTTCTGCATGATTCAGCTTTTAAGAAGGTGCAATATGTTGACCCTCTTTTACTGAAATTTACCAGTGAAAAATGCACCATTTGAACCCCAAGGTCCTTTCAGGACCTAATTGACAAGTCATACAGAAGTCAAAGTAAACATGGACCCAGAAAAGGCTAAAATATGACACTTGTTCATATGCCCCGCCAAGCCAGACTGAAATCCAATAGGTTCTTCCTGAAGATATCCCAATGAAAATAGTTTAAGCATTCCTCCACTTTTACTCCCCCGAAAGATTCAATCAGGTCTCAATCCCAATAAGCATAAGAAAGACACTGGCAATTAATTCGCATCAAGTTTTGCAGAGATCCATCGTCGTTTTCTGGTAAATGTTCCGATCACATAAAACTAGAACCCCTCCTTCCCTTCTCCCACAGAGGTTGCATGGCGTCAAGACATCCAAAAGACATAAAAAGGTCATTTAATCCTACTTCCAATCCAGATTGGTTTAAACCTATTAGTTTCTTCTAGTAGAAGTCCTGATGACAGAACTTAGGCGTTAGGGGTTCAATGAGGGGAATTTGATCCCGATTCTAAAATGTAATTTAAGAACACTACCACTTGCAGCCTCAGAAGCTCTATCAAGTGGATGTCCTGATGGCAAGAATTTAGTGGCCCTCCTCTTCCAACAAAGGTTGGTTTGTATCTAAACAAGCAAAAACTACAGTCAAGACAAAACATATCTCATTTTAAGTTTGTTTGAGATCCCAACTTCGGATGGAGCATGGAAGGTGCGCTAATAACAAGATTCTGAATTTCTTCCTCTCTTCCCCCAAATATGAGTCGGATCATATTTGATCTTGCTTTAGTCTATCTATATTCCCAAGCTTTAAATGAATACCAAGTTCAAATTCGAATATTTTATGACAAGGCTAAATATTATAACTTGGGAATTTAAAGCCAACTCTGTGAGAGCTATTTCTTGGAAATCTAGAAGAGATACAGAATTTCCATCCTACAAGATTTCAAACATTTAATTAAGAAAAAAAGTCCTAACATTATGTGATCTCTAAGGAGCATATTTTTGGAACAAAGACTCTTCTCTTTTTGTTTCTTTGTTACTTTATTTAATAGGCTAGAAAAAAAATCTGGAAAACTACTAGGGATTACGAAAACTTCAGAAGAACCATTCTTCCCTGTTTTTGATCCCCATACCAGAAAAACATTCCAGATTTTCCTCTTTTACTGTTTCCGAGACACAGAAAAATGTTCCCCCAAAATAAAAATTTGACTGGGTAGTGTTCCCCCGCAGCACTATTACATAGAAAACTACGCCTGGTTGTTGATTTTTTGTTTTCTATTCTTATATCCTAGAAGATGTTTTTGCTACTATCGATATAATACCCCAGCATTATATATTGATGTTAGTTAGAAGCACTGGATTTGCACACCCAGAAAATTTTCTTAATGTGCCGCTAAAATTGTGGAGAATTAAAATAAAACATTCGATGTTATTAAAACTTACCTTGCAACGCATATCGCTTGCTTCTGTGTCCAGAAGGGCCAATGAAATCTCGCACTCCACATCGAGGAGTGTTCATAAGCTTAATTGTTTCTGGATCTAATGTACCTAAAAGATACTCAATTGTAACTGGGAGATAAAGCTAGTTGACTAATCAGAAGAAGATATTCAATTCAATAATTTATTCTCACCAAGAGACTAAATTATACCGAAATAAGGAAAAAAATACACAAACAGCAAAAAAAACAGACAAAAAAGAAATATGATGTAGGAATACTGTAGCCGTTGTCGGAAGTCTCCTATGATTTTTGTCAAATGAGTAGCATAAAACAGAAAATAGGTTCATAATACTAGAACTAGTTCATTATCTAGATATTAAAAATACTAAACTTTTTATTAGGAAAAATACCAAACAAATATTGGGAATTCCAATTTGGAAATCAATGTCCCAATTACCTTGGAATAAAAAATCAATAACAGCTGTTTGCATCGCGAGATTATTCACTTGACATTGTAATATGCGGTACCAAACTACTCGAGCATATTACTCATCAGTTAATCATGTTTTTTTGCATAACATTTTTTTACCTTTGCTTGGATTTGGATTGGATTTCGATGAGCTTTGATTGGAGGATATTAATGAATTTAAATCTTGAAATGAGCAGATATTGGCTTCAACAAGAAGTCAAACCTAATAGAGCAGAAATAAGCGAGGATATGATTCATAAAACTAACAGAAAATACGATGATGACGCCACATTTAAAGGGACAGTTGTTGCTATCACAAAAGACAAAAGCGTTGTTTCCACTTTGCTGAAAACTATGCAGATTGATCAAAATGAAAGTAAAACTAGAGTAGAACAGGTTTAAAAGGAAAGTCTTTGACAAAAATGCAATGCAATTTAGAATAATAATAATAAAACATTAAAAAAATGGCGTTACAGATGTTCTGAAATCAAAGAATTCCTGAAAAGTTGAAAACAATTATATTTTTTAGTTACAATGGCAAAAGAAAAGCTAGATAGACAACATACGCTGTTTTCGTGAAAGCCCATATGACACCCTATCCTTTTGGGGGGTTTTAAGAGGTGACAACGCCGCCCATATTTGTAATTATTCATAGTCATTTTAAGCTTGGCTCCACTAAGCAGTGTAATTTCTGCTCGTCTTAAATTTGCATTTCTTCATTTAGGTATCATCAGGGCCGTATCCAGGATTTTTTTTTCGGGAGGGGGGTTAAAAAAGAATATTCTTCGGGGGGGGGGTGGATTACAAAAAAATTAAAAACACACCACAAATTTGTTTATATTTATTTTCGTTACGTTTCTTACGAATCGTACAAGCATTTCGGGGAGGGTTCAAACCCCCATCATCACCCTGGATATGGTCTTGCAGATAATTCTTTTCTCTGGCGTTTAGTTACTTACATACGCAAATTACAACCCATTCTAAGGTTTAGATCCACTCTTTACTTTTAAAAATTGACGTATTTCGCATAACTAGAAAGCAAATGTCAAGACTTGAAGAACAAAAACCATCAATAATAGTGAAAGCGTGAAAACGAAATAAAAAACTAATAGTTTAAATTAAGAATATAAATCTAAAATAACAACAGTAGTAATGTTAAAAAATAATTTTATTAATGATGGCAGCTAACTATAATTGATAGAAACATTGTGGTTGTAGTCGTCAGGAGAATAGTCGTGATGGGAGTGGTCTCTCATTGATTTGCTGGGATATAACGCAACACTAGCCTTTATTTTGTAATTATTAATTTCACAAATGCTTAAATACCAACTATAGTGGAAATCAAACACTATTTATGAAATATGTATTTAATACGCGCTGATCTTAGGCTTCGATTATGCCGCTTTTGCCTCAAATTGTAATCAGTAAATTCATAAGTCCTTAAAAACAAGTTTTGTGAGAATCGGACCCAGTTTTTGAAACCTGTACATTGTATATTATGATCGTTCCTGTATTAAAATGTTACCATCAGATTTACAATAGAAAAAAGTCATAAACTAAAATTGATGGATATCAAACAATGTTTTGATTTAGAGCAGTCATACTATGATGTTAATGATAATAATATTAAAACTTTAATCATTAGTCTCAAAATTAATATGAAAAAGTTTTCCCAAAAAGTAGTTTTTCAAGAAAAAGTAAAGAGCCAGATTAAAACCTAAAACGACGAGAAATAAAGTCATACAATAGTTTTATTTTAACTATGCCAAATGATTTCAAATAAACAAACACAACCTAAAAGGAACAGAAATTAAAGTGAAAAAATAAAAATCAAAATGACATCAAGCAAAATGATTAAGATACTCTACGCATGAATCCCAAAACGAACAGAAATTAATCAAGCAAGACTTAAAACAGACACTAGTTACCACAAATAAGCGAGGAACTGCCGCCCGCTAAACCTCCTAAAGGCCGAGCTATCATTTGCGATTAGTGAAAGTGATTTGTTTTGAAAAGCATATTTTTTATTTATCATAGGGCCAACAACATCAAAATAATATCACAAGGCAAATTAAGGTTAACAAATAAGTGTTACTACAGAGTGGGACTACCCCCCCCCCCCTACCTGGGGCTAACCACTTCTATTCATTCCAATTGAAAACAAGAAACATGTTGACCATTACTAAAAAATGCACTTATTATGTTTTGGATGTCAATATTGCAATACCGACCCCAGATTTGTTATCAGAAAGCTAGGAATCCTTTGGGCATCATCGTTGGTTCAAAACAAGCTGTGGATGTAAAAAAATGCACTTAGTCTGTTGTGATTTTTCTGATATGAATATGAAACGATTCAACGTGATCAAATCTTTGGTCGATACTATTTTTGACTTTTTCGGGCTAAAACTGTTGATTTGCTGCAAAGACTGCTGTAAATCAGCAGTTTGCAGTGGCACAGTTTGGTCAGTTGAGTAAAAAGAGGTTTACAAGTTGAAATTTAGATCAAATGTTCACCTCATCTGAAATTCTACGATCACCAATTTAAAAGGTCACTACTGGTGAAAAACATTAAAACAAACACACATACGTGGTGATGGTTCCTCTAGAGCCCCCTCTTTTTGGGCATGGACATGAGTCGTTTTCGAATTTTAACTTCAAACTTAAAAGCTTCAAACTTGGAATTATTTTTAAGAACAATCTAAGATTTCCACTGAAAAAAATTCCATCTGTAACTACACAGATTCAGTTGTAATAGTTTATTGTATACTTGAGATAAGCACCCATAATATTGAGAGCTCTATTACCCTTAGATATGTTGAATCTGATTGTTTACTCTTTATCAAGAGCCCCCTCTTTTTGGGCATGGGCATGAATCCTTTGGATTTGAACTTCAAGCTTAAAAGCTTCAACTTTGAAATTATCTTTAAGAATAATTTTTTAGAGACTTCTACGGAAAAAAATTCCACCTATAGCTAAACAGATTCAGTTGTGAAATAACCGACTATTTACTTTCGCTGCTTTCAAAGTTTTACAAATCCTTTACGAAGGATGCAAGAAAAAGCAATTAGTTCCCGCATAGAAAGTTTTTGTTTGAAATTGATGATACACTCTGTTGACCTTTTTACTATTACTAATGTAAACTAGAACATGAACATATTTTTAAGTTATTAGTTGTGGTGATATAATTTATTAAGATCAAAATATTTTATTAAAACTACAATTCAAATTATATTCGTTGACCTTTATCCGATTTGCCTGTCATATTCAATAATGATGAAAAAAAAAAACAATGCTGACACAATTTCGATGCATTTTTTATGTCCATTTGATGAGCGTTGTGAAAAACGCCCACAATTTCATCCGGTGATCTCCAACCGGATTTCCAGACTGCCACTCACGGTCAAAAAGAAATATACTGTTACATTTTGAAACGAAAAACAAGTTACAACAGTTTTACCTGTAGCTACTGAGATCAGCTTTTGATTGGCAACAATTTCATATACATCGCTAGATTTTTGGAACTTCTTGTAATTCAGCCAAATAGATTTTGTAAAGCTCCTCGTGTAGAAAACAGAACAAATAGTAACACAAGACTAGGGTAGTTTAATCGGGAGACATCCCTGTAAATGCCCAACACATGACACGTTTAGGGATACACATGATTCAAGTAAGCTATTAGAAATTGTAGAAACAAATGGGTTACATAAATATTTTATTTGCATTCGGTTACCGAATACTCTTAGCGTTTACAAAAATTCGTTAATAAATCCTATTTTTAAAGTCCTTATCACCTGTCGGCTGAACACAGCAATTATTTTTCAAATTGCAGAATCTCCTTAGAGGATTCAAAATGTGACCACTTAATTATTACGGCACCCGTATTTTCCCTCATATGCCTTCTGAATTAGAATATTACACCAAGACTTAATAGTTTAATACGTGCTTCATTTATCAGGTGTTATTTCGTAAGATCAGGCCATAATCACATAAAGAAATACTGTGCCTTGGAAAAACCCATAGAAGAAACTGAGGGGCAATGACTTCTTTTATTTCTATAATCTTGTGGTACCACGAATTCTATATAAATTCTTGTTCTCAAACTTAACTTTTCATGAGTAAAAAACAACCCAAAATTTATTATCTGACGCGTTGTTGAACAGCTATTATAAAGTTAACAACGGTCAACAGCAACAGTACTGCTTGTGCATTAGAAATGCAAAAACCATTCAAATCAGAAAAAGTGAAATTACAAGTTAAACAAATTGTCGTTTCAATGTTTCCAGGTAAATTTATGGTCACAGCTGAGTAACACAGAATTTATAAGAGATGATCAAAAATATTTTAAGAATCTGGGGATTTTGCAAATCCATACCTGGAGCTTCCCCTCCATAAAAACCTCGCGACACCCTCTTTTAGAAGAAAAAAACTCTACTTGTAAAGCAAGGTCGTATCAAGGTTTTTTTCTGTGGAAGGGGGTTACAGAAGCCTTTTTTCGGTGGGGGGGGGGGGGGTTAAAAATACTTTAAAAAACATATCAAAAATTTGTTATATTAATTTTAAGTCCAACTATGTTTAACATTTTTACGACCATTATAATTAGGACAATTAATGGTGAAATTTATAATGACTTTTGTGATTTTAGCTTGATTTGCTATGCAGATTATGTCCTGCTTATCAGTTCGAGTCTTTCTAACTTACAGTCAAACCTTGATTCTTTGATTATGATTATAAACTCCTAGGACTTAATGTTAATGCTGCTAAGACTAAATTTCTTGCTTAGAATGCCCGAGATAAAGCTATATCTTTTTCATCTGTTATTGTAGCAGGTAAATCTCTCATGGAGTCATTTCACCGAAATACCTTGGCCTTGTTTATGGTCCTGATAAGCAGTATTCGCATTCTGACAGTTGAACATGCCATATCAGGTTTCCGCGCCAGCTATCTGCACTGAAGTATAGTTATGGTAAGCATGTACTTGCTAAACTATATAGTGCCCTAGTTCTGCCTCACGCGGTGTACATTTTACCACTTTGGGATTCGCTGTCTAAAACTGAGCAGTTAAAGGTTCGATCGGGGTTTTGTCGCTATCTGACGTTCTTATCAAGATTCCGTCTGTATTGCAGGAATAAATTTATTCTGCAAAAATATTATATTCCTGACCTTTAGATGTAGTGGATTCAACAGAGTGCGATACGTTTAAGAGACGTTTAAACTGTTGACTTCATTTTCTGTCATTTAATATTATTTACCAGTGCTGCTTGGATTAATTTTGTAATATCTATTTTTCTTGTTTAGATGTTGATATTTCTTTATATTTTTTTCTTTACTCCGCTTCGTTTTTGTATGTAGTAAGCGGGTAAAAATAAACTTATCTCATTTTTGTTACGTTTTTACGAGTCGGACAGATATTTTAGGGGTGAGTTTTAGGACCCCTATCTCCCAGGTACGGACTTGCTGTAAAGATTCTGGGATAAAAGCTGTTTATTTTTTTCACATCTTATATCCAATGGAGTAAATAATACAGCTTGGCAATAGGAAGATTGCCAAAGATCGTCCTTGTCGGTCAAACCATCTAGGGCTAAACGAAAAGTTGTCATCGAATAGAGTGGGAGAATGTCGTGAAGAGAGATTTAATGGAAATGAGTGTAAAGAGGGAAGCTTTAAATAGATAGGAATGGAGCGGGAACGTGCATAGCTATGTTTACCTTAGACGGCTTGGTTCTGTAGTGAGTTGTTAGTCGTCGTAGTAGTAGTTGTAACTTTTTTTTGGAAACGTAACTTATAGGCTTGTGGAAACAAAGTTGCTATGAGGATTCAGGCTATAATTATTGAAACAACAATGAAAATCGTTAAAATAAACAAGATAACAGAACTATTTGAAATTCAATGCCACGCTTATCTTCAATACAAAGAGAAACTATCAAATTTTCAAAATTGGATTTCCGAGTAAACACTATGAAAAGCGCCAATGCTTTATACCTTATCGTTTTGCGTGTAGAAACGTCATAGCAAATTTAAAAACCTTGCCCGCATCCGCTCATCCACATGCACTTGACCCGCAATTTAAGAAAGGATTCTATCGCTGGATTGGAAACCAAAATCACTCTACCTATCTAAACAATTTATATATTTGTAGAAATGCGCAACAGCTTTAGATGTGCAACTGATTTCAAATAGGTAAAGAATAAAAGGTAAAAAACACGGTACTAGATTTTAACCCCAACCAGCGGTGTTGATCTCCGTTTCATGGTCCTTCAGCCCATGAGTGCCACTGGACTTAGGGGCCAGCCATCGTGTGCTTTCACACACCCTTCCTGTTTAGCTTCTCCAGATTTCCTAGATACCCATTCAGTGCTGCGTAGACTCTGGTTGAGCTTACAGATTCACACCACTGACCCCCTTCCAGACTAAAAGCAGTTACACCAGGGCTCGAACCTCTGTCCTCACGGACAAAAGATTTTAAGTCATGCCCGCTAGCCACTCAGCTAGGACGGCTGGAGAACGACTTAAGGAAATATAAAAATCATTATTTAACTTATTTTTTAAGTTAATATAAAAGAACATCTAATCATTTTTTTAACTTTGTTGTTATTTGTTCAGTAAAGGAAAAATCAAAGATCAAATTAAATTGGCAAAACAGTCATGTTTACAAAGTAAAGGAGAATGAGATTTCCCAAAAATTGATTTATTTTAAAAGCCTCCTCTGCTCGGATTTTTGTAAAATATGCCCAACACATATTTTTAGAAATAATTAGAATGAAGATAGGAATATCAACGGAATAAACTCTCGATAACACCATAGCAGATGTTATCCTAGGTGGGATGGAGGCTTTAAATTCACAAGGATTTTATTTTATTATTGTTTCTCATTTTTTCCATATAATTTGGCTATTTTGCCATTTCCCGAATTTACACCGCCCCCAAGAAAATAATAATAAAACAAATCTTGCGTACCTGCCTACCACATGCTACAACGCCATAAATCGTTAAATTTTGAAATGTGTACATGCAGCTTTTAACCCTACAACTGTTCGAAAACAAAATAAATAAAACGACAAAATTGCAAACAAATTGGATTGACATAGTACAACTTGTTGGCAAATATATAAAATAAAATTATAGCTTCCAGTTGATTAATTGAAATATTATTGTTATGAAAAAGATTGTATTCTGGTATTATATTATCAAATTAATCACCCCCTTACAAACTTCTTAGCCAAGAGAAACTGGATCTTTTTGCAGGGGGAGGGGGGTAAGCTTCAAAGTGTTTCGACCAGAAATATTTATATTCAGATGTTATAGGATATTGCACATCTGAAGTAATTTAGGTCTCCAATACGGGAGAGGGGGAGGGACTTTCTAGGAATTTCATAAAATCTTGGCCAAAATTCAGTTTAAAAAAAAAAGACGGTAAAATTTGTTAAAATTAGGCATTGGTTTGGTAAAATGTGCGATCCCCCTTCGCCGTGATATTTGGCTGAGGAAACCACTGACCCTACATAAAAACAGAACAGTGGTAAATATAGCTTACCAGTTTGATTCAGTCCTGCAAACGCCTGGAATTCCATAACTGCCATCTTGAAATCATCAAAAGATTTCAAATTTGCAAACTTCGAAGTCGAGGCAAGTTGAGTCTCTGTACTTCGATCTACGTAGCCATAACGAGTTAAGTAAATCTAAAAATAGAGCATTGTTTAACTTACTATGAACATAGCTCCCAACGGGGAATAGTTAGACCCGTTTTAGCAAAAGCAGTTGTGATCGTTCTGTTCAGGAAACTTCAGTTGAGAACCAAATTCTAACATTTGCGAATGCTCGCAACTTTGTAGCAAAAGGGGTTTTATTCTGTTTACACAGCTTTTTTTTTCTTTAGCGTATTTAATTTAAGATCCAAGGTTAAAATTAATTAACAACAAGAGATTTGAAGCAATAAGTTTTGGAAAAATGCAAATTTATTCGTAAAAAGTAAAAGACAATGTTAAACTCAAGACGAACATGTATTACCCTAAATGTGAGTGGGGCTATGTTTATGAAGATATGTAGCCTAAGCTAAATTTCAAAACTTATTAGAATGTAAAAATGTTCCCATTATTACGGGAAAAAAAATTTCAAATGGTCCATTTTCACTTCCCATGGCACCCAATTCCCATGCCAAATCTTAAGAGTTTTAACAATAATATTTGAAAGTTTGGTAAAAAATTAATTTCTAGTCCATTCAGTTTATGTAAATTTTACCCTAATAGACAAAACTTTTTTTATATATTTTTTTAATGTTCTTCCTCGTCCAGAAAATAATACCTAGAACCCCACGAATACAAGAAAAAGTAAAAAAAAAAGGTCAAAGAATACTTCGGCCGAAAAAACACTCAAAAAATCAAATAACTCCCGAGGAAAACAGCTGATCCTCCAACAGACGGTTCGGCTTTTGCATCTAGGAATCACGTTTTGTCAGGAGTAGGTATACATAAATCTGTACATGCTGTACACTCTGTTAAATGTGCCAGAACATTTTTAAGGGGGGTACAAATGAACAAAATTCTTATCAAAATAGCGAGGGCATATATTCTGGGATGTTAGTGACAGGAGGGGATTAAGCTGAAAAATTTCATTCTTCCCTCTAGAAAACCGAAAATGGGCAACTGTTAGATTTAGCATATTCGAGAATAACATATCCTATTTGCCGACAAAAGAACATTTTATTCCAATTCCAATGCTGAATCTCCTCTTCCTCCAACAGTCAACCCCTAATTATACCTCTTTGGCTGGGGCTTCATATCACTGGCTTATTCCCTGAGCCTGAGCCTCCGGGATAGACAAAGCAACCAAGGCTATATCCTCATGCTGTATGAAGCTTTGCTTGTTAATTAACCTCAGAAAAAATGACAGGACTAAACTTGTCTCTCTTAGATAGTTGGTAGTTTCATTAGCAGTTGAGTTGTAGCGTTGAAATGAATCATCTTGTTGAAGTTCGCAAAAATATGGGGCAATTAAAATCTCTCTTGCTGAACCCCTGTAAAATACAGCGGTACGAATACACGAAAAAGTAGGATTGGGGGGTATTCTTCAAAATTTTGGGGGGCGGAGGAAATTTTCCCATGAAAATACCAAAAAAAGCGTTTTCAATTAAATACCAAAAACAAGTATTTTTGAAATGTAGGAGGGAGTAAATGTTTTCACCACTGATAAAATGATTTCTAATTTGCAGTAAATCGGGCATTTAAGTCCTACCTTTTGGTTATGAGGCCCCTAATGACTATTCTGAGGCACAGAATGGAATATAGGATATAGCTGTCCTAAAGCAAAACACAGTAGGTAAATATTTCCCAATGGGTGTTTAATCAAACAGTTCGTGGTAACGAACTGTAGTAAGGAGCGACCTGGCTCAATAGTAACAAAAACTCTAAAAAATGGAATTTTGATACCAATAGCTGCATCAAAAGAATCGCATTTTAATGCTAATTTTAAATATACAAGTTTCATCAAGTTTAGTCTTACCCACCAAAAGTTACGAGCCTGAGAAAATGTGCCTTGTTTTAGAAAATTGGAGGAAACAACCCCTAAAAGTCATAGAATCTTAACGAAATAGAATCAGCGTATCAGAGAACCCTATAGTAGAAGTTTCAAGCTCCTATCTACAAAAACGTGGAATTTAGTATTTTTTGCCAGAAGGCAGATCACGGATGCTGTGTTTATTTATTTGTTTGTTTTTTTGTTGTTTTTTTTCCCAGGGGTGATCGTATCGACCCAGTGGTCCTAGAATGTTGCGAGAGGGCTCATTCTAATGGAAATGAAAAGTTCTAGTGCCCTTTTTAAGTGACAAAAAAATTGGAGGGCACCTAGGCCCCCTCCCACGCTAATTATTTTCCCAAAGTCAACGGATCAAAATTCTGAGATAGCCATTTTATTCAGCGTAGTCGAAAAACCTTATAACTATTTCTTTGGGGACCACTTACTCTCAACCAGTCCCCATGGGAGGGGCTACAAGTTACAAACTTCGACCAGTGCTTACATATAGTAATGGTTATTGGGAAGTGTACAGACGTTTTCAGGGGGATTTTTGTTGAGGGGAGGGGTTGAGAAGAGGGGGATACGTTGGGGGAACTTTCCATCGAGGAATTTGTCATGGGGGAAGAAAATTTCTATGAAGGGAGCGCAGGATTTTCTAGCATTATTTAAAAAAAAAAACAATGAAAAAATAAATATGAAAAAAAATTTTCAGCTGGAAGTAAGGAGCAGCATTAAAACTTAAGACGAACAGAAATTATTACACATATGAGGGGCTCACCTCCTCCTAATACTTCGCTCTTTACGCTAAAGCATTTTTAGTAATTTCAACTATTTATTCTACGGCTTTTGTGATTCAGGGGTCATTCTTAATTAATTGGGACCAAATTTAAGCTTTAGTGTAAAGAACGAGGTACTGACGAGGGGGTGAACCCCCTTATAATTATAATAAAAACATGAGAATACAAAAGTTCGTTACATAAGCTAATTTATAAGTTACGTATATCTTTTACTAATAAAAACATTCGTAAAAAATTAAAAGTTCTAGTTGCCTTTTTAAGTAACCAAAAAATAGGAGGGCAATTACGCTTCCTCCCCCACTCCTATTTTTCTCAAAATCATCCGACCAAAACTATGAAAAAGCCATTTAGCCCCCCCCCCCGAAAAAATATGAAAATTTCGTTTTAATTATTCCTCTGCGGAGAGCCAAAATCAAAACATGCATTGATTCAAAAACGTTCAGAAATTAAATTAAAAAACAAGTTTTTTTTAACTGAAAGTAAGGAGCGACATTAAAACTTAAAACGAACAGATATTACTTCGTATATGAAAGGGGCTGCTTCCTCATCAACGTCCCGCTCTTTACGCTAACGTTTTTTACTGTTTTAAAAAGTATAGTTGAGAGAAAGAGTCAAACTTTAGCGTAAAGAGCGGGGCGTTGATGAGGAAGCAGCCCCTTTCATATACGAATTAATATCTGTTCGTTTTAAGTTTTAATGTCGCTCCTTACTTTCAGTTAAAAAAACTTGTTTTTTTTTATTTAATTTTAACTAGGGTTATCATTGGAGGCTTTTCATAAATTGAATTCTCCTACAAAGCAGGGCTATCTTGAAAATATTAGCCACGCTCATGACTGAAACTATACCAGATGAACTTATAATAAAGGGAAAATTTTAAATGGAATATTTCGTTGACAGCCTGGTCAACGACGGCCGGAAACAATAATAGATGAACCTACAGATAGTTGCGTATTTGGGCAACGTTAAATCCGGGAGCTTTTAATCCCTCAGTCATCGACTCTGAATGAGTCACTCATTAACATTTTACACTAGTTGATAGCTATGGTATAGTACAAGCGTACTTCCAGATTCGGATCAGGTAAAAACTAGAGGGAAAGTGTAGCAACAACAGAAGATCGAACCTAGTCTTCGTCTGTCTTTATTTTACTTTTTGTGTTGCGAGAGCAACACTTTGGTTTTGTCCCGTTTTTATGGCACTTGGTATTAACCAAGTGACATATAGCAATCACCAATTCTGTCGGTCTCTCTGTCGGTCTGTCAGTCTATCTGTCGGTCCCGGTTTTGCTACTTTAGGCACTGCCAGGTAAGCTAGGACGATGAAATTTGGCAGGCGTATCAGGGACGGGACCAGCTTAAATTAGAAATAGTCGTTTTCCCAATTTGACCATCTGGGGGGGGGGGAGAGTGGGGGGCCGGTTAATTCGGAAAAAATAGAAAAAATGAAGTATTTTTAACTTATGAATGGGTGATGGGATCTTAATGAAATTTGATGTTTGGAATGATATTGTGTCTCAGAGCTCTTATTTTAAATCCCGACCGGATCTGATGACATTGGGGGGAGTTGGAGGGGGGGGAACCTAAAATCTTGGAAAACACTTAGAGTGGAGGGATCGGGATGAAACTTGATGGGAAAAATAAGCACAAGTCCCAGATACATGATTGAAATAATCGGAACGGATCCGCTCTCTTTGGGGTAGTTGGGAGGGGGGGGGGGGTAATTCTGAAAAATTAGAAAAAATGAAGTATTTTTAACTTACGAACGGGTGATCGGATCTCAATGAAATTTGATGTTTAGAAGGATATCGTGTCTCAGAGCTCTTATTTTAAATCCCGACCGGATCTGGTGACATTGGGGGGGAGTGGGGAGGGGGAAACCTAAAACTTGGAAAACCCTTAGAGTCGAGGGATCGGGATGAAACTTGGTGGGAAAAATAAACACAAGTGCTAGATACATGATTGACATAAACGGAACAGATCCGCTCTCTTTGGGATAGTCGGGGGGGGGGGGGTTATTTCTGAAAAATTAGAAAAAATGAGGCATTTTTAACTTACGAACAGGTGATCGGATCTCAATGAAATTTGATATTTAGAAGGATATCATGGCTCAGAGCTCTTATTTTAAACCCGACCAGATCTGGTGACATTGAGGGGGGGGGAGTTGGGAGGAGGAAACCTAAAACTTGAAAAACACTTAGAGTGGAGGGATCGGGATGAAACTTGGTGGAAAAAATAATCACGAGTCCTAGATACATGATTGACATAACCGGAACGGATCCGCTCTCTTTTGGGTAGTTGGGGGAGGGGTTAATTCTGAAAAATTAGAAAAAATGAGGTATTTTTAACTTACGAATGGGTTATCGGATCTCAATGAAATTTGATATTTAGAAGGATATCGTGTCTCAAAGCTCTTATTTTAAATCCAGACTGGATCTGGTGACGTTGGGGGAAGTTTGGGGTGGGGGAACCTAAAATCATGGAAAACGCTTAGATTGGAGGGATCGGGATGAAACTTGGTGGAAAAAATAAGCAGAAGTCTTACATACGTGATTTACATAATTGGAACGGATCCGATCTATTGGGGGGGGGGGGGTTAATTCTGAAAAATAAGAAAAAATGACGTATTTTTAACTTACGAAGGAGTGATCGGATCTTCATGAAACTTCATATTTAGAAGGACCTCGTAACTCAGATCTCTTATTTTAAATCTCAACCGGATCAAGAGTAATTGGGGGGCAGTTGGGGGGGGGACTGGAAATCTTAGAAAATACTTAAAGCGGTGAGATCAGGATGAAACTGGATGGGAAGAATAAAAACCTGTCTAAGATACGTGACTGACATAACCGGACCGGATCTGCTCTCTTTGGTGGAATTGGAGGGGGGGGGGGTAATTTTGAAAATTGAGGTATTTGTAATTTACGAAAGGGTGACCAGATCTTAATGAAATTTGATATTTAGAAGGATCTTGTGCTTTAAAGTTCTTATTTTAAATTCCGACCAGATCCTGTGACGTTGGGGGGAGTTGGAGGGGGAAACCGGAATTCTTGGAAAACGTGAAAATTGGGGTATTTTTATCTTACGAATAGATGATCGGATCTTAATGAAATTTGATTTTTAGAAAGAATTCATGTCTCAGAGTTCTTATTTCAGATCCTGACCAGAACGTTTGACACTGGGGGGGAGTTGGAGGGGGAAACCTTGGAAAAACACTTGGAGTGTAGGAATCGGGATGAAGCTTGGTGGATAGAATAAACAAATGTCGTTGATACGTGACTGACAGAATCGTACTGGATTCACTCTTTTTGGGGGAGTTGGGGGAAGGGGTTCAGTGATTTGGCGAGTTTGGTGCTTCTGGACGTGCTAGGACGATGAAAATTGATAGGCGTGTCAGGGAGCTGCATAATTTGACTTGATAAAGTCGTTTTCCCAGATTCGAACATCTGGGGGGCTAAAAGCAGAGGAAAAATTAGAAAAAATTAGGTATTTATAACTTACGAGTGGGTGATCGGATCTTAATGAATTTTGATATTTAGAAGGACATCGTGACTCAGAGCTCTTATTTTAAATCCTGACCGGCATTAAGCCTCTTATTTTCCTTTTTAAATCAATCTATTGATTCATAGAATTTTGTTAGAGCTCATACCATATGATCTCTTGGCTCTTAGCTCTTTTTGCCTCGTCACAAGTGCCATATGAGCTCTTAGCTCTTGTTTCTTTTTTTTTCTTTTTTTTCCCCTATGCCACCGATCTCAGCTTATTCCTGGAAACTGGTAAGGGTCTAACCTTTGTGGTTTTTACAGAAAGTGTGGACCTCAGGCCGGATTGAAGAATATGACATTACATTTTGGAAAGCTCCGCAGAACTCTTGCCTGGGGCCAAAACAGATGGTTTTTACTTGGCCACGAGCCAGAGCCTATGGTGTGCGAAGTGAAGTAGAGTTATATAGCCTATGTCAGAGAGGAGTATCTGAAGTTTTGCAGCCAAGCTTTTGTTTCATCAAAGCATGTTTCTGCTTTCGAGTGGAAAGCTCCGTTCTAGCAGGCAGGCACCCCTTTCAAATTGAAGATGGACTAAAATCTACAAGTGTTAAATATATGCGGCAGTTGCCCGGCCCCACAGCCAATATATCTTCTTGGAGTGATAAATAGAAAAATTTACAGAAGCGAAAATGTGGTTTTTCCCACGGGTCCGAAAGTGCTGCCATCTATTGTTTCTATCCATTTCTGTTCGTGATTTCAGCTGAGTTTATCGTTCAGTTTTTCGGACTTGGGATTGCGGTAAAAAAATGGTATCAGATGTGCCTAATAAAATTTTAAAGTTCTCTCATTGCTAAAGAAATTGGAGCTTATCCTTTGCTCCTTTCTAAGTGGTGACGTTAGAAAGTTGGCCTACGGCAAAAAAAAAATCAACTTTTGAACTAAGACAGATAGAATTTTTTTTCGACGGCAATCGATAGCTCTCGATGAGCTGATCAAAGTATATGACATCCATTTTTTGGTACAAAAATTCCTTCATGAGGTATACCAGTTTGAAAGTTTCAAGGGGTTGATAACTTCAGTAGTAAGGTACACACTGAAACGAAATCTAGGCCGATACAAATTGTGAGACATATAGAGGACTTGTAAGCAACAGTTAGCTGTTAGGTAATAATCACCTTAGGCAATGAAGGGTTAGCAACTTTTGCAAGTTGGTGTATCTATTATTTGTTTCCAGTGTATTTGATGGTAAAACCAATTTGGTTCCAGTGTTAAGACATGTAGGGGACTTGTAGGTAATAATCTGCTGTTAGGTTACAGTCAACTTCAGTGATGAGGGGTTTGCAACTATGCTAGTTGGTGTATCCATTTATTTGTTTCCGGTGAACTTGATGCCTATCACGGGAGAGGGACTTATAAGTAAGAATCGGTTCACTTTGGGCGAGAAACGGCTGTTAGCTCATAATCATCTTCGGCAATGAGGGGTTTACCACTTTTGCTAGTTGGTGTACCTATTATTTGTTTCCGGTGTATTTGATGGTTAAACCAATTTGGTTCCAGTGGTAAGACATGTAGGGGACTTGTAAGTAATAATCGGCTGTTGGGCTACAATCATCTTCAGCGATGAGGGATTTGCAACTTTTGCTATTTGGTGTACCTATTTATTTGTTTCCGGTGAAGTTGATGTCTATCACGGGAGAGGGACTTGTAAGTAAGAATCTGTTCACTTTGGACTAGAAATTCCTGTAAATTGGTGCACATTGTACTCGATCTCTTTAAATCTGACAGAATTAAGTGTTTACGCAACGGGTACAAACGATAACGTAAAACAATGAGGTAGCTTCGTAATAATTAGTGTCACCTAGGGTATTTTAATCCTGAAAAGTTACGGATAGCTTTATATCCGTAACTTTAAGATATTGTTCCAAGTTTTCATCCGTCACGATGTCTACGATTGAAAAGGATAAAGTTCAACTGGCTGCAAAGTCAATTTAGTCCCTTCTTTCGATATTATTTTGTAGTTGTTCTTTTTTCAACGCTGAGGAATAGCCTTTGGTCATGTGATAACTGATTGCGTTCTTGTTAGAACATACCGTTTTAAAAACTTCGATAGGCTGACAACTTCATCATTTAAGCGATAGTGAAACAACAAGCACAAACGAGAATGTAAAACAATGAGATAGTTTCGTAATAATTAACAGAATGTCATCTATGATATTTTGATCCTGAAAAGTTAGGGATAGCTTTATAATAGTAACTAGATTATATAAGATATTGTTCCGAGTTTTCCTCCGTCATGATGTCTACGATTGAAAAGGATAAAGTTCAACTGGCTGCAAAGTCAATTTAGTCCCTTCTTTCAATACTATTTTGTTGTTGTTTTTTCAACGCTTAGGAATAGGCTTTGATCATGTGATTACTGATCGATAGCGAAGAAACAAAACCAGTGTTGCTCTCGGTTCACTTTAGCCGGTGAAGCCGGACAAAGGTTGCCGCAACACTTCACGTTACCCGGGCAACGTAGGTCTTGTTAAGGTTTACTTTACACTGAGGTGGTTAGAGGACGTAGCCTGCAGTATCTAGTCTATTTAAACAAGCAACTGTGTATGTCTGTATGTTTAACTTTTTTCTTGGAAACGGCTCCGATTTTTTTTTTTTTATGTATTTTTTTTATTTGCACCCTGGGATCGTCTGGCCTGCAAAAACAATCTAGATAGGTCACGACTTTGAGAAAAATCGTTTAGTGCCTCGTTCGGAAAAAGTCATATGAGCGACGTCATATTTATGAGCATATTTCAAGAGCAACCATTTTACTTCCAGGAGTGGTCGAAAAGTTTTTAGTATCTATGAAGCATGCACAATTATAAAAGATGACAAATGACTCTGAATAGCTAAAGAAATATGCACGGAACATATTGAATTGCAAAGGAAAACGTTGCGCAGCGAAATCTGCTGTTAGAAGACAAAGCAAATTTACAGAAGAGCGAATGAACGTGTTGGTTTACTTTGAATATAAAAAGTAAATGTGGATCTAGTTTGGGAGGGGGGCAATAAGACAAGGGCAAAAATAATTGACAAAACTGACAAGTTTACTTAAAAAGTAGATAAAAACGAGAGAAAAAATGACAGCGCACGTGAGGGGGTTCATTGTCATCCCACACCTCCCCTGTATTCACCCCTGCTTGGAAAGATAATCAGGAAGACGGGATTGAATTCAGGCCAGAATTACTTTATTCAATTGAAATTGCAGATTTTTTCATCCTAGTAAGAAGAAGTGTCATTTTAGCGTCTGCAAAAGTACACAGGAAGAAGAAAATGAATGCGCGCCTGAATTTCTCAACCACCCTGGAACGAAGTGAAGCTCATTTGGCGTCAGTGAAGGATAAACAGGACAGAGCAATTGAGTTCATGCCAGACAAAAAGCATGTGAATGACGTCACATTTATATACATTCAAAGAACAAAAATTACATTATTTTTTCTCCAGGAATGGTCCTATCGTTTTTGTATTTATGACACATGCAAAATTACAAAAGAAGACACATGACTCCGGATAGCTAAAAAGGCATAGAATAAGAAACAGCAAAACTCACATTGAATGGCAAACGACAATTTTGTACAGCGGAATCTACGATTCAAAGAGAGAGCAAGTTACAATGGAATGAAGGAACGTGTTAGCTTAGCGTGTGTGAGTCTATGAAGGATAAACAGGAAGGAAGAATTGAATTCACGTTAGATTTCCCAATGCGTAATTTAACTATACAGTAGACATGGGCAATGGAACTTTTCTGGTTGTTACTGAATTATATAGCACCGCAATTAAAGCAAAATATAACGACTGGGGAAAAGCTGGAAAAGACGTATTTTTGGTATCTGTGACGCTATGCGAATTTACACAGGATTTTGAATGAATCCGAACAGCTACAGAAAGCCCCATGACAAAATGTCTGAGGCAATGATGCACGAAAGTAAAGCACAGCAAGATATGCGTCTAGAAAACACGCAAAACCCAACGAATTCCAAATGAAAATGATAGACAAAGATATCTGCGTTTAAAACATAAGTGACGTGGATGGTCACATTAAATCGTAAACGAAAACGAGTCCCAAGAGGAAGCAAATTCCATAAAATGGATTATTCTTTTTGATGCATTAAAAGGAAGGAGGATTTGGATTCATGCCAGAATTGTTTAATTCATTGAAATTGCTAATTTGATGCCTCATTTCTTGAAACTAAAGAATAACAAGACGATTCCACTATTGCGTAATTAGAGAATCAAATATATGTAAGCCTACCGCGTGCTGTACCTGCATCGTAGTTTGTTTCACGAAAGAACCCAACTTCACTTATTGAGTGTGTTCTGAATAATACACAAGTACCTATATATATATATATATATATATATATATATATATATATATATATATATATATATATATATATATATATATATATATATATATATATATATATATATATATATACTAGCTGATGGGGTGGCGCTTCGCGCCACCCAACACCTAGTTGGTGGGGGGCGCTTCGTGCCCCCCAAGCCCCCCCGCGCGCGTAAGTCTTTACGCGCCATTCTACGCGCCATTGTAGTTGTGTCCCTGTGTCCCACCTGTGAATATAGATAGATATATATGCATATGTTTTTAACTACGTAAAACTTGCATTCGCAAGTTTTCCCATGCATTCCATGGGAAAAACAATCCGTACTCAGATCTATACCTCATGATTCTAATGATTGCCCTGGAGCTTTGTTGATGGTGATTGCTAATCGAACATTCCCTGTGTCCCCGTCGTCATTTATATATCCCCCTGTGCCCCCCGGCGTCCCCGTTGTAGTTGTGTCCCTGTGTCCCGGTCGTCATTTATATTCCCTGTGTCCCGGTCGTCATTTGTGTCCCGGTGTCCAAGTCTGTAATTTCTCTTTGAGTGTCCCGGTCGTCATTTATATTCCCTGTGTCCCGGTGTTTTTGTAGTTTTTACCTTTTTTTTAGTTTTTTTTATTTTTATTTTTAGTTTTTTTTTAGTTTTCTTTTTCTCCTTTATTTTTCAGTTTTTTTCCTTTTTTTAGTTTTTTTTCTTTTTTAATTTTTAGTTTTTTTTAGTTTTTTTAGTTTTTTTAGTTTTTTACCTTCTTTTAATTTTAGTTTATTTTTTTATTTTTTTTTATTTTTTAGCTTTTTTAGTTTTTTTATTAGTTTTTAGTTGTTTTTTTCTTTTTAGTTTTTTTATAGTTTTTACATTTTTTTAGTTTTTTTTCTTTTTTAGTTTTTAGTTTTTTAACTTTTTTTTAGTTATTTAGCTTTTTTAGTTTTTTTAGTTTTTTTTCTTTTTAGTTTTTTTTGTAGTTTTTACCTTTTTAGTTTTTTTTCTTCTTTTGTATTAATGCTAAAGCCAAGGTTCGAACCTGGAACCTCTCGAACCTAGAACCTGGAAAATAACGCTTTACCAACTCAGCTACTTCGGCTTGAATACATTCGTTTTTGAATTGGTATATGATGAAATAATTCAGACGTCATATGCGGACAAACACGACGTCAGTCGACAGACAGACAAACAAACAACTTATTTTTATATATATAGGGCCGTATCTTTGGATACGGCCCTGGACACGAAGTAGTCTATTTGTTCATGTTGAATCTACAGACACGCTATAATTGGAGTGCAAGAGGGACAACTTGTCATTTCATATATCTAGCAAGTTCTTTTTGTTTTGAGTTATATATCAGTTTCATTTTTGGTACATTATAAGTTTGTTATCGTTTTTGTTTTTCTATGTCTAGTATCTGTTTCTTTTAACTTTTAGTTCATTGTTCAATATAACTTATTTCAGTTTTTTCCTCTGCCCAAGATATAGCTTTAAAAATTTTTTTTATTTAATTAGGAATGAGATAAGTGAGAATTTATGGGGTTTCCTTCAAAGGTGCCCCTCTCCTTAACCTTTACCCGTTTAGAGCAACCTAACTGATCTAGGCACTTTAGCTCGTTCACACCTTCTAGTTTATGCAATCCCTCGATATAGAAAAGGGAAATTAAATATTTATTAACACATATCTCTTAAACAATATCTATTAACAAATGAACTAACATCATTTTTATACAATCCTAATAAGGTGGATTAATGGCAGAATTGCATCTCACTCAATTGGAATATCTGTTTTGGCTTTTTCGGTAAAATTCTAGTTGATTGACTTTTGGCTATCTCGGAAAGGGGTTAAGTTAGGAAAATGAAATTTTCAGGGATGGGTCTAAAGCCTAAAGTATATCCCAGGAAGCTATTTTGAAGTACCCACCTCCACTCTGTCTCCCTCTAGGGGGCCCTGAAATTCGCTTACATGACAGGTCAATACCTATTGAAATTCTGACAAAACAACATTTTACCTTAATTTTCAGTTGCAAGTTGCCTATTCTCTGCCTTTAGTTCTAAAATTGCAATTCCTGTTATTTGAGTAGAATTCTGAGCCATATCAATGTTGTTTTTTTTCAAAATTTAGGAAACGTATTTGTATATCTTTAAAACCTCATAAATTGGGATTGAGCAAAGTTGTGAAGCTGAAAACAATTTTGTTGTACTTCATTTAAGCAGAAGATCTATTTTGCAAGGTTTCACTTTTATAACACACATATTTTTAAAGGTCAGGGCCCTCTAGAGGGAGGAGTGGAGGTGGGTACTTCAAAATACCTTCCTGGGACATACTTTAGCCTTTAGACTCATCCCTGAAAGTTTCATTTTCCTAACCTAACTCCTTTCCAAGATAGCCAAAAGTCAATCAACTAGAATTTTACCGCCTTTTCTACAAGTAGCCATGACTTGATGCGCACAACTATTCCATTTTAAATCAAATCCCTGGCATTAATTGCAGGTCCTTGCGGTAAAATTTTTCGGAAAGGGGCAGAGCTTCTTAAGTAGCAATCTAAAATATGTCGATCATATGGTAAACGTAAAAGTCATAGGGTACATCGTAAAAATACATGGCCAAATGGCTCCCTCCACATAATTTCGTGAGTCTGACTCCCTTCCTCGTGTAACTAAATTATTGACTCACCAGTGCTTGAGCGTCTGACTCCACAGATACTGGTGATCCTATAGTCAAAGACACGACTGTCAATGCTAATGCCACAAGTCTGTTTATTACACTATTTACATTCATTTTGATTTTCCAAACTCCAATCTTTTTCAAGATTTCATTTGTATCCTGAGTTATGCGAGCACTTACATACCACTGTCACTGTCCCACTCTTCTCTTCACTACTACTAAGAAAGCAAAATAATTATCTATGACAACGAGTCACGGCATATGAATACAAGTATAGTAGGCGGAGCTTGACTATCACGGCTTTCGGAAATGCTGTATAGTTGAGTTTAGCTACCTTTGTATTTTGGTTCCATAATTCATCGCTTCGGTTTGTTATTCTTTACGGCTATATTAATTCTTAAACTTCTCTCTTATGATTATTACCAAGGGGACAACGACGAAGTGGGCAAGCTTATTAGGACTAGTACATCTGTCCCTTGGTCCTTGTTCTATATTGGAACGCTATGAATTACGTTTTATATCGACCACACCCAAGAAGTGAAGTTACGGTAATCCTAATAAAATATACCAAAATAGGATGGAAATATAATACTTTAGTAACAAAGTTACGGAAACTACCACAGAGAATTATGGAAAGCAGCTTGCCCAGAAAGCAATATATTAAATGCCTACCTAACTCTATATGAAAAATATCTAATTAAAATTTACTTGCATAGTTGTTTATCATACTGAGACTAAGCTAATTATACTCCAAATGCACAGAGAGAAACGGGTTTTATCAAACAGTTCGTGGTAACGAACTGTAGTAAGGAGCGACCAGGCTCAATAGTAAACGAAACTCTAAAAAATGGAATTTTGATACCAATAGCTACATCAAAAGAATTGCATTTTAATGCTGGTTTTAAATATATAAGTTTCTTCAAGTTTAGTCTTACCCATCAAAAGTTACGAGCCTGAGAAAATTTGCTTTATTTTAGAAAATAGGGGAAAACACCCCTAAAAGTCATAGAATCTTAACTAAAACCACACCATCGCATTTGGCATATCAGAGAACCCTACAGCAAAATTTTCAAGCTCCTATATACAAAAATGTCGAATTTCGTATTTTTTACCAGAAGACAAATCACGGGTGCGTGTTTATTTGTTTGTTTTTTTGTTGTTTTTTTTCCCCAGGGGTCATCGTATCGACCAAGTGGTCCTAAAATGTCGCAAGAGGGCTCATTCTAATGGAAATAAAAAGTTCTAGTGCCCTTTTTAAGTGACGAAAAAAATTGGAGGGCACCTAGGCCCCCTCCCACGCTCATTTTTCTCCAAAGTCAACGAATCAAAATTTTGAGATAGCCATTTTGTTCTGCATAGTCAAAAACCATAATAACTATGTCTTTGGGAATGACTTACTCCCCCAAAGTCCCTGGGGGAGGGGCTGCAAGTTACAAACTTCGACCAGTGTTTACATATAGTAATGGTTATTGGGAAGTGTACAGACGTTTTCAGGGGATTTTTTTTTGGTTTTGGGGGTGGGGTTGAGGGGAAGGGGCTATGTGGGAGGATCTTTCCTTGGAGAAATATGTCATGGGGGAACAGAAATTCAATGAAAAGGGCGCAGGATTTTCTAAAATTACTATAAAAAAACAATGAAAAAATAAACATGGAAAAGTTTTTTTCAATTGAAAGTAAGGAGTAGCATTGAAACTTAAAACGAACAGAGATTATTACGCATATGAGGGGTTCTAAAAATACTTTAGCATAAAGAGCGAGGTATTTAGGAGGAGATAAATACCTCGCTCTTTATGCTATAGTATTTTTAGTAATTTCAACTATTTATTCTACGGCCTTTCTGATTCAGGGGTCATTCTTAAAGAATTGGGACAAAACTTACGATTTAGTGTAAAGAGTGAGGTATTAACGAGGGTACAAAAATAATAAAAATTTAAGAATATAAAAGTTTGTTACGTAAGTTAGTTCTTAAGTTACGTATATTTTTATTAATAAGAAAATTCGTTAAAAATTAAAATTTATAGTTGCCTTTTTATGTAACCGAAAAATTGCATGGCAACTAGGCCTCCTTCCCCATCCCTTATTTCTTAAAATCGTCTGATCAAAACTAAGATAAAGCCATTTAGCCAAAAAAGGAATTAATATGCAAATTTCATTTTAATAATTTATGTGTGGAGAGCCAAAATCAAACATGAATTAATTCCAAAACGTTCAGTAATAACATAAAAAAACTAGTTTTTTTTTTAACTGAAAGTAAGGAGCGACATTAAAACTTAAAATGAACAGAAATTACTCCGTATATGAAATGGGTTGTCCCCTCCGGAATCCCTCACTCTTTACGCTAAAGTTTGACTCTTTGCCACAATTCTGCTTTTTAAAACAATTAAAAGCTTTAGCCTAATTAGCGAGGGATTGCGGAGGGGACAACCCATTTCACATACGGAGTAATTTCTGTTCGTTTTAAGTTTTAATGTCGCTCCTTACTTTCAGTTAAAAAAAACTAGTTTTTTTTATGTAATTCAGATAAAGAACAATAGTTTGGTCGGCATAACACGTCAGATTGTCTAATCTGATCCAGACAAAAAAGAATTCGGAGAAAAAGGACCAGAAGAGCGCCCTTGGGTCTGTCCCAGCTCCTGTTAGTCTTCTTGATTTATTCCATACGCTAAATTAAGGTCCTATCATGGATTTCCAATGACGTTACAGAAATTCAGGGTTTTGATAGTTACACACCAACAAACCAACACACCAACAACAATCAGGCGGTAGGTAGGCTAAATAAGAACTCATTTCGGAGGCTTGGGTCAGCACAAAAGCATAAGCAATTTAAATGAAAAGCATGAGAATTGATGTTGAGACAATCTATGTTTCAGAGATGGGTATGGGCATCATGCCCACAATCCTGCCTATGTGACTGCTTATTGGACATTGTACTCTTGGCATCACTTCAAACAGAAAATTAAGCACTAATCAATGGTCTTGAAGAAAGTGCTGGGTTTTGGTTCGATCGCACCTTGTTGCAGCGAAATACAAAGAAAGATTTACTTCAGTTTCATCAATTAAAGCTTTTCAAATATACTTTTTTTTTGTTATTCATTCTGAAAATGTTGGATCTGTAGATAAAATCTATTTATGAATACACGGAAGAAAACACGATTCAAATTGAACCCAATTTTGTGTATTTTTATGTAGTAATATGCAGGGTACAGCCAGGAAGTGTAACAACTCTTGTTTTTTTTTCGAATAAAATGGCCCCTATTCATGTTAAAAGAGTAAAATAATGTTTTCCTGTAAACCATTAAAATTGGAAACCTGGTCTCCGGAAGAAGATTCTTGACAAAAATATCTGACTACCCGTCTCCTGATAAATAATTTAAAAAAGAAATTCGAAAAAAGAAGTTTTTCAAAGAAAAACATAAAGTCATGTTCAAACCAAAGTCGAACAGAAATAAAGCTATATAATAACTCAAACTTAAAACTAATACAAACTACTATCAATGAATAGATGATACCCAAAGCGAACAGAAATTAAAATAAATAACCACGTCAAACCTAAACGAAATGTAAATTAACAGAAAAAGAAACATGCCTACAAATTTCTAAATCTTCTAAAGGTCATATTGTCATCTCTGTCTTACTGAAAACAAAGTACATCTTAGACCTTTTTTGTTTTATGATTTTAACATCTAAAAATTTAAAATTACTGTAATTTATAGTAATGTTATTATATATATATAAAACCATCACTTTTGAGTTTTGTTGTTGGCTAATGTTGGGTATATGTGTGAAGTTTTTGTTAAGTTTTTCTGTTTAAGAAAAAAATGTTGGATTGTACCTTAAATGTTGGAACAATTCGAATAATCAGCCAAAGCTTTCGACCAGCACTAGCTGTATGCAATAAATCTGCAATAATAGTTTTAACAGCGGATTTTTGATTGATGGAGAGAAGCGTTATTTTTTATATGATCTGAGAATCTCCGAAATTTTTTGTCTTCTACAGCACTGAAGCCATCGGGGGCCATTCCTCTCGACAACCCTGGATACACGTGCATCTTACCCCCCCCCCTTTATTAAAATAATCATTTTAAGTTGCCTCTTGTTGTAATTGTTTAAAATAATACAAATCAATATAATTTTTTGGGTCTGCTTGACTTGATGTGTATAACACTCCTTGTGAATTGAACATAATGCCCCAAGCCATTCCAAAAATATTACAGATGCGTTATTTCAGTAGCCTAGTACCACATAATATCTTTGGATCAGGACTATGTTGACCCCCCCCCCCCACCCTCGGAAAATACCCCTAGAAAATCCCTCTCGAAAAATTCCACTTGTTAAATTGAGCAGCCAAAGAGAAAGTAAAACAAACAAAAAGAATGACGAAAATAAAAGGCTTTGGAATAATCCACCAATATTCCAAAAAAGCAACTAGAATTTATGATGTAAAATATTTATAGTGTTAATTCTTATATTTTCATATAAAGACACAAAAACAACTAAAACGAAATTTATATAAGCAGATAAATGCTAGAGAATATATTATAACACATATTTTACCTATATTTTGGAATGAAAATAGAATATTCCAAAATCCCTTCTCTTGTTCGTCCTTTTTATGTGTCTTACTTTTTCCTTTGGCTGCGCAAATTAAAAATGAGGGGAATTGTCCGCAGGAGGAATTATGCACGGGGAAGGAATTTTTCAGAGGGGATTGTCTATGGGATAATTTACTGGATATTTTTCTGTGGGGGGGGGGGTGAATTAGCTGGAATCTCTTAGCCTCGCTACTTAAGAGTGAAAAATCTTAATTACCATTGGGACTTTAAGTGAACAATCTGTAAATGGATCAGAGTCAACAATTTTAAACACGACCGCTCCCCCAACAACAAATTTGAGTATTTCTCCCCCTTAAGCCCCCCACAAACGCCTGAAGCTTAGGACTACATACCAAAATTGTTCCTAGGAGTAATAATGCCTCAACGAGTCCAATCCCATCTACAGCCACTGCTATTTTCTTCCTTAGTGGTTTAAGATCACAGAGAAGGTTTAACGGCGATTCGTCCAGTGCTACTATCTACCTAGCTGAAATCATAGATGGAAGTATTTTTACTTCAGTTGCAATTGGTGACATGTTTTCAGTTCCAACAAACCATTTTTTGCCTCTAAGAAGTTTTCATTGATTTTATGAAATATTTGTCTGGTGTTGGAATTGAACGTGAGACCCGAGATTTTCTATGGTAAAAAATGCGACGCGTTAGTAAACCGAGCCTACAATTCATTAATGTTATGATGTTCTTAAAAAAATGTTCTAAGCAATAGGTTTGATGGAAGTTAACTTCGCTCAATACGAATCAATTAACATGGGATTTTGAGAGTGAACTTATGATCTTTCATGCCACCACTAACCCAGTCGCCTCCGCTAACTCATTCAACCTTCGTAGGGCCCCAAGTTCCCATCCAGGGGCCCCCAGCGTCAATGAATTTCGTGCTAGCAAGTTTTTTTCTGTGAATCAATTAGCATGCAATTTTTTTACAGGGGAACTTATGGTTATCAATGTCCCCATCCAGAACAAAAACACCCCCCCCCATTACTTTTTTGTATCTCCCGTCCGAATCCCCCCCTCTCATCTTTTGTTTTGATTATGAGGATTTTGTAACTTTTTTCAAGTCTTAAAGTGACATTACAAATACTTATAACAATAAAGTGGTTGATATTTTTGGAATATGAAAAGATAGTAAAATGATGTCTGATATTACAAAATCTTATCAAGTATTTCAAGAGTATATTGATCCTCAAGAGTGTCATACGAAATTACCATCAATGAATTTCGTGCCAGCAAGTTTTTTTCCTGTGAATCAATTAGTATGCAATTTTTTAGAGGGGAACTTATTGTTATCAATGTCCCCCCCCAGCGTCAATGAATTTCGTGCTAGCAAGTTTTTTTCTGTGAATCAATTAGCATGCAATTTTTTTACAGGGGAACTTATGGTTATCAATTTCCCCATCCAGAACAAAAATGCCCCCCATTACTTTTTTGCACCTCCCATCCGAATCCCCCCCTCATCTTTTGTTTTGAATATGAGGATTTTGTAACTTTTTTCAAGTCTTAAAGTGACATTACCAATACTTACAACAAAAAAGTGGTTGATATTTTTGGAATATGAATTGATAGTAAAATCATGTCTGATATTACAAAATCTTATCAAGTATTTCAAGAGTATATTGATCCTCAAAAGTGTCATTTGAAATTACCGGGTGGTGATATTGTTAGCGCATTTCTTCTAGCAAGATATTAGCATTTTTTTCTTTTCGACTGCCCCATGGTACTCTGTGCCGGATCATTGACAGTCGTTAGTGTATAATTTTTTCCACATGTTTTAATTGCGCAGTGGAAGGATAAACACTTACATCTTATTTAAAAAGTGAAGAGGAAAAATTTCGAGAAAGTGTGAGTAAATGATAATAGTGTCACGGATAGTACTTGTTTCCTAGTTCAAATATTTGTCATTGTCAGCATTCAATTCTACAATAGCCTTATCATTTACGCACACTTTCTTGAAAATTTTCCCCTTCACTTTTTTAAATAAGATGTAGGCGTTTATCCTTCCACTGCCCAATTAATACACGTGGAAAAAAATTATACACTAACGACTTTCGATGATCCGGCACAGAGTACCATGGGGCAGCCGAATAGAGAAAAAAATACTAATATCTCGCTAGAAAAAAAATGCACTAACAATATCACTACCCGGTAATTTCAGATGACACTTTTGAGGATCAATATACTCTTGAAATACTTGATAAGATTTTGTAATATGAGACATGATTTTACTATCAATTCATATTCCAAAAATATCAACACTTTTTGTTATAAGTATTGGTAATGTCACTTTAAGACTTGAAAAAAGTAACAAAATCCTCATATTCAAAACAAAAGACGAGGGGGGATTCGGATGGGAGGTGCAAAAAAGTAATGGGGGGCATTTTGTTCTGGATTGGGACATTGATAACAATAAGTTCCCCTCTAAAAAATTGCATACTAATTGATTCACAGGAAAAAAACTTGCTAGCACGAAATTCATTGACACTGGGGACCCCTGGATGGAGATTTGGGGTTCACTTGAAGGCCCAATGGTAATTACAAATTTTCACTTCTAAGTAACGAGGCGAATCCTAAGAGATTCCATCTAATTACAACCCCCCCCCCCCCCACAAAAAATATCCAGTAAATGATCCCATAGACAATCCCCTCTGAAAAATTCCTTCCCCGTGCAGAATTCCTCCTGCGGACAATTCCCCTCATTTTTAATTTGAGCAGCCAAAGGAAAAAGTGAGACACATAAAAAGGACGAACAAGAGAAGGGATTTTGGAATATTCTATTTATATTCCAAAATACAGGTAAAATATGTGTTGAAATATATGCTCTAGCATTTATCTGCTTATTGAAATTTCGTTTTAGTTGTTTTTTTGTGTCTTTATATTAAAATATAAGAATAAATACTATAAATATTTTATATCATGAATTCTAGTTGTATTTTTGGAACATTGGCGGATGATTCCAAAGCCTTTTATTTTCGTCATTCTTTTTGTTTGTTTTGCCTTCTCTTCGGCTGCTCAATTTAACAAGTGGAATTTTTCGAGAGGGATTTTCTAGGGGGTATTTTCAGAGGGTGGGGGGGGGGGGGGTCAACATAGAACTAATCCAAAGATACTATGTGGTACTAGGCTACTGAAATAACGCATCTGCAATATTTTTGGAATGGCTTGGGGCATTATGCTCAATTCACAAGGAGTGTTATACTGATCAAGTCAAGTGGACCCAAAAAATTATATTTATTTGCATTATTTTAAACAATTACAACAACAGGCAACTTAAAATGATTATTTTAATAAGGGGGGGGGGGGTAAGATGCACGTGTATCCAGCGTTGTCGAGAGGAATGGCCCAGATGACTTCAGTGCTGTAGAAGACAAAAAATTTCTGAGATTCTCAACTCATATAAAAAATAACGCTTCTCTCCATTAATCAAAAATCCGCTGTTAAAACTATGTTTACAGATTTATTGCATACATCTAGTGCTGATCGAAAGCATTGGCTGGTTATTCGAATTGTTCCAACATTTAAGGTACAATCCAACATTTTCTTTCATAAACAGAAAAACTTAACAAAAATTTCACACACATACCCAACATTAGCCAACAATAAAACTCAAAAGTGATTGTTTTAAATATAATAACATTATTGTAAATTACAGTAATTTTAAATTTTTAGATGTTAAAATCATAAAACAAAAAAGGTCTAAGATGTATTTTGTTTTCAGTAAGACGCAGATGACAATATGAACTTTAGAAGATTTAGGAATTTGTAGGCATGTTTCTTTTTCTGTTTGATTGAAATAAGATAATGAAATATACGATGGTGTTACTCAAAATGTTTTGTCCATTGAAATAAGATTGAAATGAGGAAAGGTATTATTCAAAAACACCAAACAATTTCGTCAAAATGCTTGCTACTTGTCATAAGCGAAGAAATACGGGATATTCTGTTTCACAACGTTTTGTGCTCAAATAAGATGGAAATAAGTAAATGCTTTTTTTTCAAAATATGGTATATTTTTTTTAAAATGTTTTGCTGTTTGAAAAACGATATGGAATATATTTGATGGCGCTGTTCAAAGTGTATTGTTTCTTGAAATAAGATTGAAATAGGTAAATACATTATTCAGAATATATAAAATATTCGTCAAATTTCTTTGCTGATTGAAATAAGATGAGGTAATATGCATTGTTACTGCTCAAAATGTATTGATTCTTGAAATAAAATTGAAACAAGCAAATATATTATTCAAAAATAGCAAATATTTTCATCAAAATGTTTTGCTGCTTGAGGAAACATGCGCTGGTGCTGTCTAATTTTTTTCATCTTGAAATAAGATGGAACAAAGCAAATACATCATACAAAACATCATATATTTCCTTCAAAATGTTTTGCTGCTTGAAATAAGATAAAGAAATATTCGATGCCGTTGTTCAAAATGTATTATTTCTTGAAATAAGATGGAAGTAAGTAAATGTATTATTCAAAATATTAGATAAATTTACCAAATTATTTTGCTGATTGAAATATAATGAGGAAATAGCGATGGAATTGCTCAAAATATATTGAAACTTGAAATAAGTTTGAAATAAGCAGGTGCATTATTCAAAAATATCGATTGTTTTCATTAAAAGTTTTACTGTTTAAAAGAAGATGAGGAAATATCCGATGGAGCTATTCAGATTGTATTGCTTCTTGAAATTAAAAGAAAATAAGCAAATGTATTATTCAAAATACCAAGTATTTTTATCAAATGTTTTACTGCTTGAAATAAAATTAGGCAATATGTGATTGTGCAGTTCAAAATGTATTGTTTCTTGAAATAAGTTTGGAAATAAGCAGTTGCATCATTTAAAATACTGAATATTTTCATCAAAATGTTTTGTATCTTGAAATAAGATGAGAATAAGCAAATGCGGTATTAAAAACATAAAAAATTTTCATTAGAATATTTTCCTGCTTAATATAAGATGAGAAAATATACGATGGTGGTGTTAAAAAAGGTTTGTTTCTTGAAAAAAGATGGAAATAAGCAAATTCGTAATTCAAAATATCATATATTATTTATCAAAATATTTAGCGGCTTGAAATAAGATGAGGAAATATGCCATGGTGCTGCTCAAAATGTATTGCTTCTTATAGTAAAATGGAAATAAGTAAATTTATTAATCGAATATTTACATTAAAAATTGTATGCTGATTTAAAAAAAAACTGAGAAAATATGCAATAGTGTTGTTCAGAAGAGTTTGTTTATTAAAATAAGATGGAAATAAGCAAAAACAATAGTTATAAAATACCAAATTTTTTCTTCAAAATGTTTTGATGCTTGAAATATGATGAAGAAATATTCGATGTTGTTGTTCAAAATGTGTTTTTTCTTGAAATGACTGAGATAATAGGATAATTTAATATTTTCATCAAAATGGTTTGCTGATTGAAATAAGACAATGAAATATACGATGGTGTTACTTAAAAGGTATTGTTTCTTGAAACAAGATTGAAATGAGCAAAGATATTATTCAAAAACACCAAACAATTTCATCAAAATGTTTGCTACTTGTGATACGCTGACAAAATACGAAATCTTCTGTTTCAAAACGTTTTGACCTCGAAATAAAATGGAAATAAGATAATACTTTTTTCAAAATATCATGTCATCTAGTGCAATCACCTAGCCCGATATAGCTACAGATGGTAGCGAAATCAATTTTTAACCGATATGTTGCATTTGACTAACGGAAAAGCAGCTGAATATAATACATCAGTTACAAATCGATTATATTGCAATCTTTAACTTTATCAAATTAGATGGTAGCACTTGGGTGTGTAAAATATATCCCCATTCATGACTTTAAATGAATGTATGGCAGCAGTAGAGACGTGACTGATCGATATATTTTCTGATGTTACCGAAACTCCCCTGATATTATCAAATATTAGTCATTTTTTTCTTTATCAGGAGAAATGGGAAAGGGTTAATATTTTTGACGTTTGAATAATGTATGCGCTCATTTCCATCTTATTTCAAGAAATATAATTTTTTGAACAACCCCATAGTATGTTTCCTCATCTTAATTAAAGCAGCAAAACATTTTGATGAGAATATTTGGTATTTTTAATAATGCATATCCTTGTTTCAATCCTGTTTCTAGAAACAATAGATTTTTAGCAACACCATTACATATTTCCTCATCTTATTTCACTCAAGAAATATTTGGATGAAAAGCATTATGTATTTTGAAAAATACATTTGCTTATTTAAGTTTTATTTCAAGAAACAATACATTTTGAACAACAACATCGTATAATTCGTCCTCTTGTCTCAGTCAGTAAAACATTTTGATGAAAGTATTTGATAATTTTGAATAATGCATTTGCTTATTTCCATCTTGTTTCAAGAAACAGTACATTTTCAACAACGCTGTCGAATATTTCCTCACCTTATTTCAAGCAGCTGAACATTTTGAAGAAAATTTATGACAATATTAATAATTTGTTTACTTATTTCCATCTTATTTTCAAAAACAAAACATTTCGAACAACATCAATGCAGGAAAACATTTTGAAAAAAAATGATGTTTTGAATTATGCATTTGCTTATTTTCTTATTCAAGAAACTAAACGTTTTGAGCAGCACCATCGCATATTTGCTCATCTTGTTTCAAGCAGCAAAAGATTCTGATGAAAATATTGGGTATTTTGAGTAATACATTTGCTTTTTTTCCAATCTTATTTCAAGAAACCATACATTTTGAACAACACCATCGCATATTGTCTCATCTTATATCAAGCCGCAAAATATTTGTGAAAATATTAGGTATTTTTGAAGAATGCATTTGCTTATTTCCATCTTATTTCAAGAAGCAACACAATCTGAATAACTCCATCACCTATTTCCTCATCACATTTGAAGCAGAAAAAAAATTTGGATAAGAATATCCGATATTTTTGAATAATACATTAGCTTATTTCAATCGTATTTCAAGAAACGATACATTTTGAGCAACACCATCACATATTTCCGGATGTTGTTTCAATCAGCAAAACATTTTGATGAAAATATTTGATATTATGAACTCTACTTTAGCTTATTTCCATCGTATTGCAAGAAACAATACACTTGTGCAGCACCATCGCATATTTCTTCGTCTTTTTTTAAGCAGCAAAACATTTTGAAGAAAATAATTTGGTATTTTTTGAATTATATATTTGCTTATTTCAAGCAGCAAAACATTTTAAAGAAATATAATTTATATTTTGAATTCATTTCCTTACTTGTTTCTTATTTTAAAAAAAATGAATTTTGATCAACATCATCGTATATTTCTTTATCTTTTTTCAAGCAGGAAAATATTTTGAAGAAAATATTTGGTAATTTTTATTATTGCATTTGCTTATTTTTATCTAATTTCAGGAATCAATGCATTTTGAACTAAAACTTCGATTTTTCCAAATCTTATCTGAAGCAGCAACATCTTTTCCATTCTCAAATTGGTTCTCAACCTTATCTTTGTCAGGCCCAGCAACGCTTTTCGACTTTATGTAGATCCCAATACTTTTCAAAAAGGCTTCATATCAGCTTTTCAGATCAAATTGTTTCCTTTTTTAGGGGAGGGAGTGTGTCGTGTCTGAAATTTAATTTTTTGAGGGATTTAAGGATTTTTGTAAGAACCTAGATCTTATAGTTGATGAAAATTGATCTTGGAAGCTTCATCTTGATATACTAGGAACTCAGCTGGGAAGGAATGTAGGGTTACTTCGGTATCAAAAATTTTACCCCTCTTTCCGTGCCCTTAATTCGGTTTGTTATTCTTTAATTCATTCTTATTTTAATTATTGTCCAATTGCATATTTAAATACTGTTAAAACTCGAATTAAGCCCCTTCGAAGTCTTCAAAATAAAGCCCTTCGTACATTAAAATTTATCCTTCCTTCCCTATTGGCACTTCCTAATAATTCCCTCCCCCCCCACTGAGATTCTATATACATATTTGAACACATTGCCAATAGATCTTGTCCTTCCAGTCCACTGTTTCCTTTTTAGACTTAAAAAAATTAAAGAATTATTACCATTGGCTATTGATTCTATTTATTTTTGCTAATTTCCTTTTTTTTAGAATAGGTATAGTCTTAGAAAACGTTCAGCTAAATTGCCTTCCACAAGAATTCGTACTGAACGATCCAGATTTTCTCCAAATAAATCAATAATGAAATTTTGGAACATTGCCTATTGGGTAAGGTTCATATTAGTTACCTATTGGGACCTTTGGACTTAATTCTTTGACTTTTCGGGGATGTTTTGTGTCTGAGGCTTTTTGGTTGATATGTTTACTTTGGTAAAAAAAAGCCTATTACCCAATCTCTGACTCTGTTACACCACCTATGAGCCCAGTAGTAGTGCTTATGTTTGAAAATTCCTGTTCTTACATCTCTGACTTTTGAATAAACGTTCTGAATGTTGGTGTTGCTAGCGTACCCTAGAAAATATTGGAACATAAAAAAGTAATACTATGAGATATTTTTATGGAAATAATGGCTTATACAATGTTATATGTTATTAATATCATCATTGAAGGAATTTGGATGTTTGAAGCTGGTTCAAGAAAATGTTTCATCATGTTTTCTCTTGACATCGAACTTAATCAATTTTGGGGACAAACAGGACTTTTAACATGGTTTCAGATACAGGTTCAAAATGCGTTTTGGCATTGGTGTTATTGGATTCATTGACTGTATCTGCTGGTAAACTGTTGATGACACTAGTAACGCTTGATAGTGCTTTTTTCATCGGTTTGTCTTTATATTTCTTGGTAATACTATCTGCCAATGCCCTTTTTGTTTTCACTATGATTTTACTGTCAATTACCAAATAAGTTTTACACTGGTAACAGTTTTGAAATTATAGATAACATATGGTTTTTGATATTGGTCCAGCAGTAGGCCTTTCTTTTCCCCTTTGCTTCCATTTGAATGAAAATACCAGAAAGATAGTGATAGGATTTGTCAGCGGGTAACTTATTACCAGAACCATTTAAAAAAGAAGTTTCCCTCGTCATGAACTATTATTTTAATGCTTTCATTCTCTTCTAGATGTATCATTTCTGGATATGTTTCTCTCCCATATCCTCCATCATAAGAGGTGAACTTTTTGGCACTTCGAAGATATTTAATCTCTCACTCTCATAACAATGCAGACATATGTTTCGAATAGTGTCACCACTAGTACTTGTTTCGTAGTTCAAATATATGTCTTTTAAAGCATGAAATGCTACGGCAACTCTATCATGTACGGACACTTTCTTGAAGTGTTTATACTTCACTTATTTAAATAAGATGCAAGTGTTTATCCTTCCAGTATACAATTGATACTTACTAGAAGCATGCAATAAACTAACTACTGTCGAAGATCAGCCACCGAGTACCATTGGGTCAGTCACATAGAAAAAAATTCCAGAAAACCATGTTCTTCAAAGATTATGCAATAATACCTGTCAAATGCAAGTATATTGCGCTAGCGATTTCACTACCTGGTAATTTTGTAAGACACTTCTGAGGACCAATATAGTCTTTAAATACTTGATAAGGTTTTCGATAACACCAGACATGACTCCCAAAATTTCAGCCGAATTTGTTTTAAGTATATGTAATGTCATTTAAAAACTTGAAAAAAAGTTGGAAAAAATTCAAAATTCAAAAAAACAGTTGTGTAAATATTGGGTAGGGAGGCCATTGGGACTCTGGAGGGGGATATAGATGACCCATACTAATTGATTCACAGGAGACAAAAGTTCACTTGCACAAAATTTATTGACACTGGGGGCCCCCTGGAGGAGGGTGGGGCATGGGACCCTCTTAAGGTTGACTGGGGAAAACTCTGGGCTTGTGGAGGTATGAATGATCATAAGTTTTCCCTTAAAATCTCATATTAATTTATTCATATTGACTGAAATTCACTTGCATTAAACCTATTACTTAGAATATATTTCTATGAACCTCATAATGCCAATGATTTGATGGTTCAGTCGACTAACGTTTCGTTTTTCCCCATAGGAAATACCAGGTCTTACGTTAGGTTCCATAAAATCAATGGAAAAACTGCTTAGAGGAAAAAAACAGAACATTGGAAAAGAAAATATGTCACTATCTATAACTGTAGTAAAAAATATCGCCATTTGTGAGTTTTGTTAGGTATATGGAAGCACTGGGGGAATCACCGCTAACCCTTCTTCATGGTCTCATACCACTAAAGAAGAAAAGAGCAGTAGCTATGGGCGCAGCTAAATTCGTTGTATACTCCCAGGATATTGCAGATATGCTATTTTGATAGCGCTGTTCCTGAGCCTTTGTATATACACTATTTCGATACCTTGGCAACGCAGAGTGTATTTTGATTTACCTCACTACTCTGCTGCGCATAGATTATAAGTCTGACAGGATTTTATGGTTCAAAAGGCTTTTGGTGGAACAGGGACAAAAATTGTTTAGCTCTCTCCCTCCATCAAAATGAGATTTGGAGTATCCTAGTCTGAAAGTTTCAATTTCATCCCTCGAATCATTGCCGGAATTTAGGCCGTATTCAAGATTTTTCTCGGGGGGGGGGGTAAAAAAAACTTCGAAAAAACAGCAAAAATTACTTTCAAAATTTTACTGTAAAATAGCATTTTACTTGAAACAGCAACACTGATTAAGAATTTTTCTTTTTTGCCACTGATTTCTTTGAAAAATTCTTCTTGAATATTAGGAAACTATTTAGAAATTTCCATTGTTCATTATTTATGACGGTTTATCGTGAACCGAACACATCCCAGGTTTTTTAAACTACATTCATTTTTGGCTTCAATGTTTTCCCATATCTCAAAATTGGAAGAAATTGTGTTTTTGCATAGTTGTTTTCCTTCTGGCAACCCTAATAGAAAGTTCCTGATGCCTTGAGATATGATTTAACGTTCAACTATCCGATTCTGTGATGTAAGTAATTGGTAGCCTCTGTATAAGGGATGTTTAGATTTAACAGTAAAAAGATTTTGACTTTGTACAGTATTTGGAATTTTGATAAAACAGTATTCGGAATTCGGAAGGGATCTTTTCTGCAAGCTCATGAGTTATGGTTATTTCATCAAAAGTGGATTTTTACATCATCTTTTGCATGTTGTGAAAGTTTCACGCCAAAAAAGTATCCATCTTGTTTCAACAAGTCCCTTCCCTGCTAACTATAAACGATTAAGACTAAATATCATTTTGCTGATTATAAAACACCCCATACTAAAGTTTTTAATAAATTGGTATCCAAAATTTTTTATTGAACCTTCGACTGATTCATTGAGGATTGAGATTTGAGCCGATGAACAGCTGGTGAATTCTGACGCCAAAAAAGACAATAAATTGTTCAATATAACAAAAAAAGCAATGAGAAAGTAACAGAGTTCTATAGTTTCTATTTTTAACAATTGTAAATTATTTTGGGCTACATTACCTACTCCCAGATAGTTCAATCTGTATTAAAAGGAATAGGACACAATTCTTGTTAAGTCCTGATTCTACACCAAACCAACTACTAAAGTAGTGACGGGGTTCCACGTCCGAGCAGAAAACATATACCTTCAAATCCCGGTCCCAATATTTTTTTTAGAAACTTCTTCAATACACAGCTTTTAAATTTTTTTATAAGAGATGCAGGTTGTTCTTACGTAATAGGGAACGTCTACTTATAGAGGTCTAGATGTATAGATAATTCGCTAGTCTAGCGGGGGAGTCCTGGTTGTAAAAAGATTGATTATGGTACAATATTTACAGGTTAAGATGAAGTAATCTTACAAGACTTGTTTTCGTTCCGGTGGACCCTTATAATCCAGCAAAAACAGGTTTCGAAGTCAATGACACGTGAGTTGTTTCATTTCCTCAGTATTGGAAAAGGGTTCAGTGTGTCAATGTTGACGATATTGTTCTTTAGTAATGGATGTTTTTACTCAATTGGATATTGAATCCACTAACAATAATGCTCCAGTTCCTCTAGACTTCGCATCCTCTACACTACACCATTGGGGCTCTGTGAAAGGTTTTAAGGAAAGCGTTTCACGAAATATCATTTACAGCACGCGATCTCTCGGTAAGTGATTAAAATCAAGACAAAGCGAAAAAGGTTTAAAAAGGGCGAGAAACATCTTATCACTCAACATTCTCCACTCAGGTCAGAAGCAAAAAACATCACTCTTGACAAAGAAGAAAAATAAAAAAGGTGTAAAAATTCCTCGATCAAAAAATATTTCTTTTTCTAGAAATGAAATATTTACCCCACAAAGAGTCTCATTCCTCGGTCGCATCATCATGAAATATTTTCAATGCAGAAAATATTGATGTGAGTGTCAAACATGGTTACTATGAACAATTTTATCCGCAGCTACCACTCTTTGAAAAAGTACATTTTCAAATTTACTCAAGTGAAGACTTTTTCATGGATTTGACTTCCACATTTAGAGATTTGCATGTCATTGTCAAAAAATCTAACAATAAGAAACCAAGCGCTGCCGTGGGTTTATCCTATGAATATTGTGTACTAAACAGTTTGTTTCGACAAATAAGGGTCTACATAAATAGAATATTGGTGAGCGAAAGCAAAAATTTTTCAAACAAGAATATATACAATTCATGCAAGTTATATACAATTCATGTTGATGAGTCCAGAGTCCTATAAGAAATTGAGAGGGTTAGCCATTTGATATGAATACTAAACGGACACTGAGACTAACAATATACTCAGAGAGGTGAGAACAAGTGATTTACACTTGGTTGGGAAAATAAATAATGAAATATTTAATGTTCCTCAATCGATGCCTCCTATTGTTAAGATTGATGTAAAGTTACAACTCGCCCCGTCCAATTTTATTTTTCGAAATATACTTGGTGCTGCAGCTGACGCAAAAGTCTCTCATACTTTTGCAATACTTCATATTTGGTAACAAAAGGTCATGAGTTCTTTGCTTTGAAAATTAAAAAATCAAGAGCTAGTGGAAATAATATCAAACTGCTCGTTCCTCACAAAATCAAGAATCAGCGACACATTGCTACGGGTTCACGTACCTACACCGACTATTCATTTACTAATTGTTAAATTCCATCGAAAATTACTGTTGTTTAAAAAAAATTGTTAGTGCAATTGGATCATTGTCAAATTCCTCACACAAATTTGAAATGTTTGGAGTTTTATCTCTTGTATATAGCGTAAATGGAATTCTGCCTTACGATTCATCCTTTGATAAACCCTGCTGGACCCTACATGAATTGACATTGAAATCCCTAGATCAAGATTCGCAACTATTTGAAAATGGTATAACTGATATAATGTTCACAAAAACTCATGGTATCATTGTATTAGATTTGTCTGGTACTCAAGGCATGAGTCTTGTCTAGGTGCTGTACGTTTAAAGTGTAATTTTGCAAAGGCTTTAACGGAGAGTATAGCATGAATCTTGCTAATTCAATTGGAAACTTATTTGTAAATACTTAAAATCAGCATTGAAATGAGATTATTTTGATGTAACTATTGGTATCAAAATTCGGTATTTTAGAGTTTCGGTTATTATTGAACCGGGTCGTTACCACGAACTGCTTGATTACACCTGATGGCAGTGTTCTATCATACTTGGCACCATGAATACACATCAAATAATCAATTTATTCAACCGGGAGCCGTAATTGTACAAATAAAAAACCTATTGCATACCCTCGGATTTCCTTGAACATCTCCATAACACTATCGATAGTGTTATCATTGTTAATAGTAGTCCGTCAACTGTAAGGACGAGGCATTGGCAATGCTTCTCTCAAACAGCAAAGAATATTGAATTCTTCGATTCTTTTGGCCTACTGTATGCATTCTACATGCCTCACATCAAAAACTTTCTTGAGCAAAGTGGGAGATCTCTTATAAAATACAGTACAAGTTTTATCGACCAAAAGTTGGGGTTTGTATGCACTGCTATATTTCATTTTTCCATGTCAGGGCTATACTCATAGTGAATTTATCAGCATTTATGTAGGCAATCCTCGATTGAACAACCTTATAGTTGAAAATGCATTTTCATATCTGTATAATATAGATTTGAGTGCCCTAAGAGTAAAGTGCTTTAAAAATTTTTGTGAATTTGTTTCTTGAGAAAAATGTATGCACCATAAAAGTATTCACTCTTTAGAATTCTTCTTCCATGCATAGGTAACCATAGACAATGATAAATGGCTGCAGCTAGCCAGGATTCAGCTTGTGTTCACCTTGGCATACAAAGTCAGGGTCACATTTTCTTCAATACAATGCAACTTTATTTTATTATACCTCTTTGTAAGGGCAATAGCACTATTGTGATTTATATTATAAAATTGAAGTGTTTCAATTTACTTATTTGAAGCAATGTCACACACGATATTCTCACTTTAAGAATCATTTTCTGAACAGCAAAATAAGAATCAGTAGGTTTATAATCATAGCGGCCAGCATCTTTACGCTGTGTTGTCAAACCCAGACTCTCTTATTATTCCAACAATTGAGGCGCATATCAGGTTCTTCCTACCAAAACAATTTAAAACAACGACGACATCGGTCTCTACAAAATAAACTGAAATCAAATTTATATTTTTTCAATCTTACCAGGGTAAGTATTTTCCCATTAATCACATTTATCATGGTGACAATTGGAACATGGGAAACTTCTAGTGGGAAAGTCACGAACATTTTTAAGACCAGCAGTCCAGAATTTGCAGTGTATATCCTCCATGTAATTCATATGGATTGCATAATCTATACTTTTCGTCTTAGTCATCAAAAATAGTCTCACAGGATGACCAGCAGCCCAATGTATACAAACATAGTGGATATGTGTAAAACGTTTTTACTATTTACTGTCTCACTTCCAAAAGGTGACTGACTTGCGATCGATATAATGAATGTTCATTTTACTTCTAGGAGGAGTAATAGTGACGTCATAAACCTGTTTGGTCTGGATTTTTGGACTTATTTGATGTTTGGATAGGTTCTGGGTGGTGTGCAAAAGCACTTTTACAATATTATAATGTTTTGTTTCAATTAGTGTATCAATAAATTGGGTAAATGCATCTGGTCTGTGACGTAAAAGTCTCATACAATAGTCCAAAGATGGACAATCATTTTTAATTACACCATTAAGCATTCTTTGAGAGAAAATTTTCCATTGAACTGATTATTCTTGAGAATGAAAATTTAGAATCAAATATTTTTCAAAATTCACTAGATTCCGGAAGATTTTTTTTCTTAAATTTTAATCTTGACAACTTCACTAATCTTGACAACGTCACTACCGATTATAGGCTAATCAAGCCAGAGAATGAAGATACTTTCTACCTTCTCATCGCCAGTAAAATATCCAACAAGAAAAACATTTTCAAAAATGTAATAGTTACAAACTCACTTCTTTTTATATACTGATTCACATCATTGTCTTCAATATATTTCACTAATGCATTTAATTCATCTTGTAGTCTCTGTATATGCATTATAGTCACTTTTGCTGCAAAACATAACTATTCTTCTAGCTTGAATTTGCTCAATTATATCACATATCTTGCAAACATTTCGACACTTTCAAGGGTTAGCCGACAACCCCTTGTAATTTCTACTCCAACATTAGGTACTCTAGGTTTCATTTCACTGCTAATAGTGTCTTCAAGTTCCAATACTGTAAAAGCCTCCAATACTGAAAATATGCCAAAACAATATCCACAATGTTACCAGACTGAACTTTTTTGAATACTGAGGCAAGAGAACCGTAATATGTAACAAAACAAGTGATGTTGACCTCAAAACCTATTTTCAATGGATTATAAGGGTCGTCAAAACCGAAACAATTCACACAAGATATCCAACCGTTAATTCCCCATTTGACTGGTGGGCCCTGAGATTTTTTTTCCAGGCCCTCGTAGGTTTTTCAACGTATATGTAACAACCAAAATATTCTTTAAGAAAAATTCCATGTTAAGGAACTAGCACCTGCGTCTTGAAGAAACTTTAAAAATAGTGCCGGGACCGGTAATCGAAAGTATAAGGCTCTGGTCAGACAAATCTATGCCTCACAGCCCACAATGTATAATTTTACACCCATCAAAAATACGAGGGGTGGTGATAGAAAGTAACAAAAAGAAAGAAAATGAAAAAAGCCCATGCGAGCACAAGAGCAAACACGTACAAACCAAAAATTGAATAAGCCAAACATTTCGGAAAAGTAAGCCACTCAAAGGGTTGTGAACTTCTTTAAATGAATCATACAAATAAATAAATATAAAACTGAAAATAGCCCAGCAAAAAATAAGCAAACTAGCATTAAAACAAAAAATCCTTCTGAGGGTGGTTGGGCGGATATTCTGTAAGCTTAGAAAAAAGCTTATCTGTAGTATCAAGACGATTCGTCAAGCTGTATCCCTCCCGTAGTCTACCATTCCTATTCCAAGGAGGAACCCGAATGAAGAATTTTAAAATATTTGAAATAAGCCCTCCTGATTTCTATTTTATCTGATTGGTTAAAAATTTTCAAGAAATGAACCAGGCATAGAAAATGGTTGAGAGAAACAGCATTATATACTTTCGCAAGGTTGTGTTTATCAAGATTCAGCTGTGATCCAACTGTACCAGCATACGTATTACAGATCACACGTTTGGTTCAGGCAATAGAACAGAAAAAAAAATATCTGCCACCTTAAAAAAATCCAAAATAAAAGCCAGACAAGGGAGTAGCACATGATTCCAAACCAATAAAACTTTAATAACTCGAACTAAAACAAGCATCAAACACAATCTAAGACATCAACTACAGGGGAAAACGTAAAAAAAAAATGATTAACTAGAAACTCTTTGACATTCTTTTTAAAGACACCAAACGAGGGGCAAGTTTTTGGAGATTCCTACTGGATCAATGCCTCCTTGACGAACAATATGGCTTCCGGCCAAATGGCTCATGTGTGGACCATATATTCACGCTTAGACTTCTAACTGAAGAAAGCAGAGAGGTTATTTAAAAGATCTGTATGATCATTTTAGACTTCCAGAAGGTCTTGGTCTCCGTAGGTCATGACAGTCTATAGAAAATTATCATCCATTATGCAATACTTGAGAAAATAATGACAATTAGTATCGCCATGTATGAGGGTGGCGAATGTTGTGTCAAGTCATCAACGGGTCAAACTTGTTTCTTCTTGATCGTGTCAGGAGTTGAACAGGGGTATGTTCCATCACCACTACTTTTTGTGATTTTAACCTTCAACAAAGCACGTCAAGTATGATGATCTCAAATTTTCTTTGTGCCGAAGGCTACGCCTTTTCAACATCAGTGTTATGCTAATACTGCTGTACGCAGATGGAACATGACACCTGATTAAATAGCAAGGGAGCCATTCTTGGCTTTTGAACACTCATGCTTTTGCAGTTTTTGCAAGTTCATCCGTGTGGCTGACATAATCAGATTTGAAGGTGGAGGTATTTGGGACAAGTCCTCTGTACGCACTACCATAGACTTCCAATGGTTGATTTACAGTGGTAAACACCAAGAAGTCATAACCGGGGAAGGTCCAGAAACACACTGCACCGGACCTATAAGAGGGATCTACACAACCTGCATACCTACGTTCAACCAGAAAGGTAGAATTACTAAAGAATTACTACATTACTACAGAAAACCTGAGGAATGAATGGTAGCTTATTTTTGATCCCCTGGTTGCCTCAGGAGGCCAGACAGAAATAAGGCCTTAAAGGTAAAGGTAGATAAATTGCAAGTTCAATTTTTTTTTCTTAACAGAGGATCTGTTTTTTAATTCTTAATACTACTACTACTACCAACTCACAGCAGCGCCAAGCCACCTGAGGCCAACTCAGCTACACACGCTCCTTCTCCATATCAATATATTTGACACCTCCCTCTTTAAACTCTCCCAGGAAGATCCAATTTCCTTTATATCTTTCTTTATGAAATCCTCCCACCCTAACCGCGGACGGTCTGCTTTCCGTTTAGTCCTAGACGGTTGCATTATCACAATTATATTATGAGGATTGAATCTGTTCAAGCGTCTTGTTTGCCAGTTTTTTTTAAATATTCGGATTCTGGCTTTTGTGTTTTATTTGTGTGTCAGCATTTTCATTTCGGAGTTATTTATTAGGAATATCTTATTACATCATTTTAGGTTTTGTCTATCCTTTCATTCATTTTATTGTAGTAGTTGGTGATAATTCATCAAGTAATACAAAGAGACACATGGAAGCTTCATGTTCTACTCTATCATCTGAATATGGAAATCCACCTTTAAGCACTTCGCCTAGAATTCGCGCTTCAACGTCTGAGTCGTACTTCCGGAAAGTTTAAAGCAGTGACGAAGGTATAATCCAACTAATAGATTTGTGGGATCAGTTTTAATAAGAAATGTTTAGTTTGATGGTCTTAATCTGTTTAGGATAAACCATGAAATATTACAGAAAGATTTCATGAAAGTGTTAATTGTTCAACATTTCACTTCATTCATTCTTGGAAGCACTATTGTTGATTAAATTTTACTGACCTTTACCTAGCACATAGTTAACTTTGTATTGAAATTGGCGTTATCCGAGCACAGCAAGACCCTACCCAAGGCATTTTTTTGGGGTTGATTCACAGTTTACCATTTTTTACCATTTGCGATGATATAGTCACAGTAACGAATGGTTGTAAAAGCTTTGTTCTGTTAATGTTCTGAATTTTTGGTTAAACCTTATCCATCTATCAATCTATTGGTTAGAAACAGAATATTTTGATAACTGTTTGTAGTAGCTACAACCCAAGTAAAGAGCCAAAATAAACCATATTGTAACGGAAAGTTTAAATTGTCTAACAAGAAGCATTTCTCAATGGACTTCGATTCAGAAGTAATAGATTCAACCGAACAATAACGTTTTATTTTCAAAACTTATTTTGGGAATCTTGAAAAAAAAGATTCCGAGACACGTCAAATTTGATATCAAATCGAAATAAAAAATCACATTGAAATTGCCATCATTAGAAGCCATGAGCTAGAGGTGAAAAATCACTTGTCTGCATTGGTATCATAGCTTGTAGAGAGATTTTAATGCTCATGTTCTCTTTGCAACTTTTGTTTGGTAATTTCGACAATCCTGATACCATTCCTGATAAATCCTGATAACAGTAAAAAACTTTAGCGTAAAGAGCGGGGCGTTGAGAAGGGAACAGCCCCTTTCATTAACAGAGTAATTTCTGTTCGCTTTAAGTTTTAGTGTCACTCCTTACTTTCAGTTAAGAAAACGAGTTTTTTTATTTAATTTCTGAACGTTTTTGAATTAATGCATGTTTGATTTTGGCTCTCCGCACATAAACTATTAAAATGAAATTTGTATATTAATTCTTTTTTTGGGTAAATGGCTTTCTCTTAGTTTTGATCAGACGGTTTTGAAAAATAAGGGGTGGGGAAGGAGACCTAGGTGCCCTCCAATTTTTCGGCTACTTAAAAAGACAACTAGAACTTTTAATTTTTAACGAACGTTTTTATTAGTAAAAAATAGACGTAACTTAAGAATTAACTTACGTAACGAACTTCTATATTCTTATATTTTTATTATGTATATGAGGGGGTTTGTTCCCTCGTTAATACCTTGCTCTTTACACTAAATCTTAAGTTTTGTCCCAATTCTTTAAGAATGACCCCTGAATCAGAAAGGCCGTAGAATAAATAGTTGAAATTACTAAAAATACTTTAGCACAAAGAACGAGGTATTTAGGAGGCGAAGAACCCCTCATATGCGTAATAATCTCTGTTCATTTTAAGTTTTAATGCTACTCCTTACTTTCAATTGAAAAAACTTTTTCATGTCTATTTTTTCATTTTTTTTTTATAGTAATGCTAGAAAATCCTGCACCCTTTTCATTGAATTTCTCTTCCCCCATGACACCTTCCTCCAAGGAAAGATCCTCCCACATAGCCCCCTCCCCTCAACCTCCCCTTCCAAACCAAAAAAAAACCTCCTGAAAACGTCTGTACACTTCCCAATAACCATTACTGTATGTAAACACTGGTCAAAGTTTGTAACTTGCAGCCCCTCCTTCGGGGACTGTGGGGGGGGGGGGGGTAAGTCATCCCAAAGACCCAGTTATTGTAGTTTTCGTCTATGTAGAACAAAATGACTATCTCAAAATTTAGATCCGTTGACTTTGGGAAAAAATTAGCGTGGGAGGGGGCCTAGGTGCCCTCTAATTTTTATGTCACTTAAAAAGGGCACTAGAACTTTTCAATTCTGTTAGAATGAGCCCTTTTGCGACATTCTAGGACCCCTTGTTCGATATGATGACCCCTGGGGAAAAGAAAAAAAAGAAAGAAAAAAATACAACAAATAAACACGCACCCGTGATCTGTCTTCTGGAAAAAAAAAATTAGAAACTCCACATTTTTGTAGATAGGAGCTTGAAATATTTGCTGTAGTGTTTTCTGATACGCTGAATGCGATGGCGTGATTTTCATTGTGATTCTGTGAATTTTAGAGGGATGTTTCCCCCTATTTTCAAAAGGCAAATTTCTCAGGCTCGTAACTTTTCATGACAAAGACTAAATTTGAGTAAATTTATATATTTAAAATCAGCATAAAAATCCAATTCTTTTGATGTATCTTTTAGCATCAAAATTCCAGTTTTTTAGAGTTTTGTTTACTATTGAGCCGGGTCGCTCCTTACTACAGTTCGTTACCACGAACTGTTTGATATTCCTGAAATTTGTTGTCTAGTTTTTCTGAAGCAGTATTTTTCGTATTTGTTGAAATTTGTGATTTTTTTTTGCAATTCTAGATATTTTTAAGCAAAAATCTTAGCAATATCCTAATTCTGACTCGAAGGATGGATAGATCTGAAAGTAATTAGTCACGCTATATATGTAAGCTGTGCTTTTGGTAAAAGTTGCTGCTGAGGGATAAAGATCTTCCTGAACCATTGCTACCATATAGAGTGTCAAATTGACGTTTAGGTTGCTGGGTCTTTATACAGGTCAGACAACATTACTTCAGACAATATGGAGGAAATGGAGCATATATTCGAAGCGATTTTGAGGTTTTGGTAAGGAAAAACCTAGTAGTATATCAGGGTATGTTATTTGAGCCATTTATTATTCAGCTTGGGCTGAAACCTAAATATATATTTGTTATTATGCCATATAAACCGACATCTGGATCGATATTTATGTATCTTATCAATAAGCAACTTGAGAAATTACCAACTAGTTCACATCCATTTATGATACTCAGGGATTTTAATATTGATGTTCAGGGTCCTGATATGAGCGTTTCTATGGATTTTTTTGCAGCTTTGTATGACCCATGGTTTGTTTACTACTATTAATATATTTACACGAGTCACCACCTCATCATCGAAGCTTATTGACAATATTTTCCAAATCTGGATTTTTCAGCTCCAAGAATTATTATTACAAATGTAACAGAACATTTTGGGATTTCAACAAGATTTGAGGTTTGTCCCCCAAAGCCAGCACCAAGAATTCCAAAGAGTCTAATTTCCGTGTTTAGCCAGAGTAACCTGCAAAAGTTTAAGCAGTAAATTTCAGAAGTCGATTGGAATAATTTAGTCGATCTTACGGACAATATAAGTTTTCAAATATTTTATGATTTGCTGATTTTGATTATGACTAAGACTTGAATGATGGTTCGTTCGCGATCAAGGAAAAGGAATCCTTAGAAACCATAGTTATCGCCTAGCCTCTTACGTTGAATTAATAAAACAGATCAACTTTATAAGAATTCCTTAAATAATGAAAATGATCCTATTTGTTCAAGAATCTATAAAAATTATAGGAATGCCCTAATTAAACTACTGAGAAATGTAAAAAACAAATATTTGGAAAATAAATCCACTGAAACTTGTGGTAAACTTGCAAAAACATGGAAAGTTATTAAGAGCGTGATATCGTTAGAAAATTCTATTTTCCCCGATGAAGTGGTAATGCAGAATTATTTGCCAACTAATAAACCAGAAGAGATATGTAATGCTCTTTCTCAGCATTTTGCTAATATTGGCGTAAATTAATCTTCACGTACTGTACCTTCTGTTTATAATCCTCCTTCGGAGTTTTTTTTAAAATGAAGACTCCAATTGATATTTCTATGTATATGAAACCCTTCTCTCATGATGAAACACAGACAATTATTTTTGGGATGAAAGGTACGTCGTTTTAAAGGCAGTAATAAAAATGATCTTAGAAATTATCGGCCTATTTTGGTCTTACCTGATATTTCTCGTGTTCTAGAAAAGTATATTAGCATTAGAATATATGATCATTTGGAACTGCATAAACTGTACTGAACTGAACTGAACTGTATAGAATGAATTTTCGTAGAAACTTCGAAAGGGGCTCATTCGATTGAAAAATGAAAGAGCTAGTGCCCTTTTAATAATTAAAAGTTATTAAAAGGCAGCCAGTCCCCCCCCCACCCTACCCCAAACGCCTATTATTTCTCCAAACACATCATATCAAAATTTTGAGATATCCATCTTTTTTCAGCGTAGTTGAAAGGTCTAGAAATTATGTATTGAAGAATGACAACCTCCACCACCCCCCAAACCCAGAGCCCTTAGGACAAAGGTTCTAAGTTATACCTAAGTTATAAGGTTTTTATAGATTGGTCGTATAAACCTCAGAGGGGGCTCATTCAATTGGTAATCAGGTGTTCTAGTTCCTTTTTAAGAGTCAAAGTAGTTGGAGTGAAGCTCCTTCCCCCTCCCCCCACACACGTCGTTTTTTCCCGAAATGTATCTGACTGAAATCTTGAGATAACCATCTTTTAAAATAATAGTCCAAAGATCTTCGGCAGCGTAATTGCGCTACCTAAGCAAAGAGTGATGTGGGCAAAATGTACTATTTACTAATTTTTTAGTAATAGTACATTTTATTTTCTAAGACAATTCCTTCTATATGAAATTCCCTGGTTAAAAAAAAAAAAAAATAAAATACTCCCACATCGCTCTTTTCTTAGGCAGCACTATTACGCTGGCTATGATACGGTCTTTTAAAAATGTGCATGCACATAGTGTCTTTTGATTTAGTTCAAATTTCCCCCCAATATTTTGAATTTAGTACTGTGGATGTACTAGTAGTAGTGAAAGCAGTAGTAGTTGTGGTAGTTGTAGTAGTAGTAGTTGCGTAAAAATATTACCTTTGGTCAATTAATCATCTCCCTTATCATTTCCTGAAAGATCCAAATTAATATACTCAGTTATTCCTGAGTTACACTCTTTTGAGAGCTTGTATACATGTAACGTGTTTTGATTTAGTTCAATACTCTTCTCAACCTTCTCTGAAAGACTCCCCGGGATGCCCTTTGTCCTTTTAGAAAGTCAAGGTCAAAGATGTGTACCTTTCTTAATTAGACATACTATATAAACAGTGAATTGCCTAACTTACAGCCTTTTTTCTAGGGGATGTGAGTGGCTTGACGTTCCCAAAGTCATAATTACAGGATCTTTCATCAATGTCGAAGAATGTCGACATCTCAAAATTTTGATTGGATTTTTTTGGAAAATGACGGTCCTGGGAGGGGAGGGGGCTGCTTTCCCTAAAGTCATTTTGGCTCTTAGAAAGAACACGATAACTTCCAATTTCCAATCAAATGATCCCTATCCACGGTTTATGCGACCACTCATTCCATAAAAACCTTATATGCCATCGGAACATAACTTACAAGTCTTGCCCCCAGGCTCTGAGAGGCTATTTCAACCCCAAAGACCTTTTTGTGTCCTCTTTAGACTATTTTGAACAAAATAGCAATCTCAAAATTTTTGTCATACATTTAGAAAAAAAGACGTCGGGTGGGCTAGTTGCCCTCCTATCACTTTTAACTTTTAAAAAGGACACTAGGACTGGTTTTCAATTGAATGTTGGAATTCCAAAGTTTACTCTTTCCATAAAAACTTTAAATATTAACAATAGGCAACTAACATAACTTATAGCCCTTTATCCTGAGGACCGTTGACGGGGATGGAGGGTTGTCATCCCCAAAGACATAATTACTAGTCTTTTCAAATATGATTAACAAAATGACTATCTCAAAATTTTGATTGGATGTGTTTGGGGAAATGAGGGCCGAAGGGGGGGGGGCAGGTTGCCTTACAATCACTTTCAACTATTAAAAACGCCACTAGAACTTTCAATTTCCAATCCAATGAGCCCCCTTCAAAGTTTGCGCGACCACTCTTTCCATAAAATCTTATATGATCAGGGGCATAACTTACAACCCTTGCCTGAGGGCTCGGAGAGGGGGTTAATCTTAAAAGACATAGTTTCTGGACCTTTCAACTATGCTGAAAAAATGGATTTATCAAATTTTGAGATTGGATATATTTGGGGAAATGACGGGCATTTCCCTTCAATCTCTTTCGACTACTAGAAAGAGCAATAGAACTTACAATTTCCAATTGAACTAGCCCCTTTTGAAGTTTACGGGAACTCCTTATATACGAAGTGTCCTGGTCTGTTACAGTCTATTACTTTAGAATTGGAGTCAAGAATTGAAGTTAAAATTTATCATAAAGAGGGAGGGTTTGGGAAGGGGCAGTCCTCCACATTTAAGAAATAATTTGTATTTGTATTAATTTTCATGTTGCTCCTTACTTTCAGTCAATTTTTTTTTAATTAAATGTTATGCTATCATGCTTCTTTTCCCTATTATGCTATGAAGTAATGTTGCCTCTGGAAATACATTTGTTGTAGGGGCTGGTAACTATCCCTAAAGTTGATAACTATCAAAACCCAAGATAAGCGGTATTTTCTAAAGTGGTCGATAGTTCAACGAATTTCGCAATTAAAAGTTCGCAAGATTCTTTTGCGGCTTTTTTGGCACCAATTCACAAAATTCTTGAGGGGGGGGGATTGTTTTGAATTTCTTAACTTAAGATACAAATAAAGGTATTTTCAAAATATAGGGAGGAGGGGGATAAGGCCATTTCTAAGATTTTCGTTTGGTGAGGGGGGCCGCAAAAAACTTTACGAAACACATGAAGAATTTGTTTATATACATTTTTGTTACTTTTTTGCGAGTCGGACAAAATTTTTAGGAGGAATATCCAAACCGGATACCCACCCCTCTGAATGTTGCCTAGGGGATATAGTTTTTTTCGATTTTGCAACAAAAAATTGCATCTTTCAGAATCTAGCGGGGACAGTTGCCCTCCTCTCGCTTAGTCGATGCTCTTGTTTGAATACGTTATGGGGATGGAACCTCTACCCCTTCCTTGTGCAGAGATGTTTTAAATATTATATTCAGAATCGTAAACGGTACCAGGCCCATGACAGTCTTCGTCTTGCATTAATCAGGCATTTGTCATTTGGTTTTTGTGTCATAAAGTAAATACGCAAATTAGGATCCAGGCTCTTCCTCATAAAGTATGCATGGAACGTAATTAAAAAAAAACAAAAAAAAACGGACTCATTACTTGGCTGGAGATTAATAATGTTTTGTCTAAGGTAAATCATCAAAACAAGTTATTGGACGGATAAGACTTATAGGCTGAATGTTTGACTCTTAATTCAGAATAATGTGCAACTTCTGAGCTTAAGCAATTCTGAAAAATAGTCGTATTTTTGTGAGGGATTTCCATTGCATAGAAAGTTTTCTGATTGATTAAATTTTTGTTTTACTTACAGGCAGGGCCGTATCCAGGATTTTTTTTTCAGGAGAGGGGAGGTTACAAAAGTTTTTTTTAAGGGGGTTTTACACAATTTTTTTTAAAAAAACACATAAAAAATTTGTTTATGTTCATTTTTGTTATGTTTTTACCAGTCAGACCAATATATATTTTTTTTTTTTTGGGGGGGGGGAAAGGGGTCAAACGCCCCTTCCTCAATACGGCCTTGCTTACAGCAGTGTTGTGCCAAGTACTTCTTTTTTTTACTTAAGTACAAGTACTAAGTACTCAGAGAAATTTTTACTTAAGCATAAGTATTAAGTACTTCTCTAGAAATATACTTAAGTAATAAGTACTTTTGAAAAAGTACTTCAGTACTTAAGTACTCAAGTACTAATTTTTTACTTACAGTAAATGACACACAAACACTTCTTTAATATCCGTTTCCTTTCCAAATAGACGAGATAAGCAGGATTCTGACGAGATATCGACCGCTTTTCAGGAAAACCGACAGTTTTCATGAAAAATAATCAATTGGTTTCACGAAAAATCGAATTTTACTTGAATTAAGATATAAAAAGAAAATAATTTACGAAGAACATTCATTATAGCTTCATTATAGCTTAACTTAATTTCTTTCTTGCTCCTTTCAACAGCAGAAGCTTTTCAAACACACCATTTCCGAGCTTATTTCTTTTTGGAGTAAAAATTCCACCACCTACCGAAAAAAGCCGTTCTGCAGTTGCAGACGAAGATACAGTTGTACTTCCTGACAACTTTCATTACCCTTGGGTACACTTTGAGCACAGATAGTTCCTTTCGCCTCTCATTCAAATATGACAAAACCTCCACCTTCACAGATTTGGTTTCACGGCCACGGTTGCCAGAATTATCACGAGTAGTTTCTTCATCACTAAGATCATAGTATTCATCCCCAGACAAAAAGCATCCTTCATCAGCCTCGTAAGTACTTCTGAAATCTTCCACCTTTTTCGTTTTGTCCACCAAAAGTTCAACTGCTACATCCTCCTGGTTATCAGGAAACCACTTCAATTTGAAGAAAGGATTACTTGCCGTGACAATAGCATGGTCTCTTGCATAAAGAACTCTCTCGTCCGGGATCGTGGGGAATCTTTTTTTGAGACCCACAAGTAGAACATATACAGTACAAGTACACAGTAGAACATTTTGCACCTTGTCTTTCAAGAACTGGATAATTTAAATAAAGACTAGTAAAGAAAATTCAGCTCATTGCAGAAGTTAATCTTCTTCCTCTTCTAGACAGCAAATCGGATTTTATTATTCCAGCTTTTTGGATAAAAGATGTATCCTGCTTTGATCAAGATTTAGCGAATTTTAGTAAATTTTAGAAAACTGAATGAAAATAATGTAGTAAATCTTCCAAGCCTTTATAATTTACTAAATTTTTTTATTCCAGATTTTTGGATAAAGCATATTTCCTGCTTCTGTTAGGTTTTAGTGATTTTTAGTAGATTTTTGAAAGTTCTATCGATATAAATTAATAATTTTCTTAAGAATTTCTAATCAACAATTATCCCTGCTTTTGCAATCTTAATAATTGTCCTAAAAATCTAAGTATCATTTCATTTTAAAATTAAAGCTGTTTTGAAGTGCGATGTGTCTTTTCAAACTCCGTTACAGGAAGAAGGGAAGAAAATTTCCACGCTTTTGGTGACTCGAACGTTTTATCAAACAGTTCGTGGTAACGAACTGTAGTAAGGAGCGACCCGGCTCAATAGTAAACGAAACTCTAAAAAACAGAATTTTGATGCTAAAAGATACATCAAAAGAATCGAATTTTCATGCTGATTCTAAATATACAAGTTCCATCAAATTTTGTTTTTGTCATCAAAAGTTACGAGCCTGAGAAAATTTGCCTTATTTTGGAAAATAGGTGGAAACACCCCATAAAAGTCATAGAATCTTAACGAAAATCACACAATCGCATTCAGCGTATCAAAGAACCCTGGAGCAAAATTTTCAAGCTCCTATTTACAAAAATGTGGAATTTCGTATTTTTTGCCAGAAGACAAATCACACGGGTGCTTGTTTATTTGTTTGTTTGTTTTTTTCTCAGGGGTCATCGTATCGACCAAGTGGTCCTAGAATGTCACAAGATGGCTCATTCTAAGGGAAATGAAAAGTTCTAGTGCCCTTTTTAAGTGACCGAAAAAATTAGAGGACACTTAGGCCCCCTCCCACGCTCATTTTTTTCCCAGAGTCAACAGATCAAAATTTTGAGATAGCCATTTTGTTTCACATAGTTGAAAACCCTAATAACTATTTCTTTAGGAATGACTTACTCCCCCAAAATCCCTGGGGGAGGGGCTGCAAGTTACAAACTTTGACCAGTGTTTGCATACAGTAATGGTTATTGGGAAGTGTACAGACGTTTTCAGAAGGATTTTTTTTTGGTTTGGGGGTGGGGTTGAGGGGAGGGGGCTACGTGGGAGGATCTTTCCTTGGAGGAATATATCATGGGGGAAGAAAAATTTAATGAAAAGGGCGCAGGATTTTCTAGCATTACTATAAAAAAAAACAATGAAAACATAAACATGAAAACGTTTTTTCAATTGAAAGTAAGGAGTAGCATTGAAACTTAAAACGAACAGAGATTATTACGCATATAAGGGTTTCTAAAAATACTTTAGCATAAAGAGCGAGGTATTTAGGAGGAGATAAATACCTCGCTCTTTATGCTAAAGTATTTTTAGTAATTTCAACTATTTATTCTACGGCCTTTCTGATTCAGGGGTCATTCTTAAAGAATTGGGACAAAACTTACGATTTAGTGTAAAGAGCGAGGTATTACCGAGGGTACAAACCCCCTCGTATACATAATAAAAATATAATAATATAAAGGTTTGTTACGAAAGTTAATTCTTAATTTACGTATATTATTTACTAATAAAAACGTTCGTTAAAAATTAAAAGTTCTAGTTGCCTTTTTAAGTAACCGAAAAATTGGAGGTCAACTAGGCCTCCTTCCCCACCCCTTATTTCTCAAAATCGTCTGATCAAAACTAAGAGAAAGCCATTTAGCCAAAAAGAATTAATATACAAATTTCATTTTAATAATTTATGTGCGGAGAGCCAAAATCAAATATGCATTAATTCAAAAACGTTCAGAAATTAAATAAAAAAAATAGTTTTTTTAAATGAAAGTAAGGAGCGACATTAAAACTTAAAACGAACAGAAATTACTCCGTATATGAAATGGGTTGTCCCTTTCGCAATCCCTCGCTCTTTACGCTAAAGTTTGACTCTTTGCCACAATTCTACTTTTTAAAACAATTAAAAGCTTTAGCGTAAAGAGTGACGGTTTGCGGAGGGGACAACCCATTTCATATACGGAGTAATTTCTATTTGTTTTAAGTTTTAATTTCGCTCCTTACTTTCATTTAAAAAAACTATTTTTTTTTATTTAATCCACCCAAGTTTAAATATTTTTAAAGGTATAAATGGTCTTTATAATAAATTCTTTGAAACTTTCTTCATGCATATTTTGATATTTTTCTTTTCAAATTTGTAATAAATCAGAAACAATCAAAAGTATTTTGCCATGTTATTGTTATTTTTTGTTTTCCAATTTGTTTATTTTTATAGTATTTGTACCAGTATTTTTATACAGGTACAAAAGGTATTTGATTCGAAGCGTTTCTGACGAATTTCCAAAATATTTTTAACGAAAGTGTAAAAGTTTGCCCGCCCTATGTGTCAGTTATTTATACATTTTAGATTTAGGAATATTTTGAAGATCAAACTCAATTCAAATTGAAAAAAAAGTCACATTCTTTAAGCTAGTTTTGTAGATATATATTGCGTAATCTGCGAAGCAATAATTTTTGTTCGTTTCAAGTTTCTACTTCGTTCTTTAATCAAACAGTTCGTGGTAACGAACTGTGGTAAGGAGCGACCCGGCTCAATAGTAAACGAAACTCTAAAAAACGGAATTTTGATACTAAAATATACATCAAAAGAATCAAATTTTCATGCTGATTTTAAATATATAAGTTTCATCAAATTTAGTCTTTGTCATCAAAAGTTACGAGCCTGAAAAAATTTGCGTTATTTTAGAAAATAGGGGGAAACACCCCCTAAAAGTAACAGAATCTTAACGAAAATCCCACCATCGCATTCGAGGTATCAGAGAACCCTATTGCAAAATTTTTAAGCTCCTATCTACAAAAATGTGGAATTTCGTATTTTTTGCTAGAAGACGAATCACGGGTGCTGTGTTAATTTTTTTTTTTTTTTCCCAGGGGTCATCTTATCGACCAAGTGGTCCTAGAATGTCGCAAGAGGGCTCATTCTAAAGGAAATAAAAAGTTCTAGTGCCCTTTTTAAGTGACCAAAAAATTGGAGGGCACCTAGGCCCCCTCCCACGCTCATTTTTCTCCAAATTCAACAGATGAAAATTTTGAGATAGCCATTTTGTCCCGCATAGTCAAAAACCATAATAACTATGTCTTTGGGAATGACTTACTCCCCCACAGTCCCTGTGGGAGGGGCTGCAAGTTACAAAGTTCGACCAGTGTTTACACATAATAATGGTTATTGGGAAGTGTACAGTCGTTTTCAGGGGATTTCTTTTGGGTTTTGGGGGTGGGATTGAGGGGAGGGAGCTATGTGGGAGGATCTTTCCTTAGAAAAATATGTCATGGGGGAACAGAAATTCAGTGAAAAGGGTGCAGGATTTTCTAAAATTACTATAAAAAAACAATGAAAAAATAAACATGGAAAAGTTTTTTTCAATTGAAAGTAAAGAGTAGCATTGAAACTTAAAACGAACAGAGATTATTACGCATATGAGGGGTTCTAAAAAATACTTTAGCATAAAGAGCGAGGTATTTAGGAGGAGATAAATACCTCGCTCTTTATGCTATAGTAATTTTTAGTAATTTCAACTTTTTATTCTACGGCCTTTCTGATTCAGGGGTCATTCTTAAGGAATTGGGAGATAACTTACGATTTAGTGTAAAGAACGAGGTATTAACGAGGGTACAAACCACCTCATATACATAATAAAAATAAAAGAATATAAAAGTTTGTTACGTAAGTTACTTCTTAAGTTACGTATATTTTTTACTAATAAAAAAATTCGTTAAAAATTAAAATTTATGGTTGCCTTTTTATGTAACCGAAAAATTGCATGGCAACTAGGCGATATACCAATTAAGTAAAACCTTGAAGAGGCAGGTAGATAGAGGCAGCATCCTCAGGATAAACCTGAGTGATCGCATATCAAGCTTGGATAAATGACGAATGTGTGGTGTCAAGAGATGGGTTGCCATCACGATCAAGGAGTGTCAACTGAAATGGTTGGGCCATGTATTACGGAGGCCAACAGAGTATTTGCCTCGCTGAATCCTTCTAGCTGGGTCCCTCAGCTCATGGAAGAGACCCCTAAGAGGACAGAGAAAGGCTGGTGAAATTTGGTTAAATCAGACCTTGAACCTATTAGGATGTTCAGAATTCTTGGTCATAGATGGACAACCCAATGGCTTCCACTTGCAAAGAAACTGGCAGCAGGCCGCACTACATGGTCCAAACTGGTCTCAAAGATCCTTGATGCCAGATTCCCACCATAAGTAAGTAAGTAGAGCCATTAAACAGTCATTTATATATACAGAGTTATTTATATATTCTGGCATCCTCAAGACTTGGCAGAAAAAAAACTACGAGAAATAAATAATGCGATGGACGTTAACCATGTATAGAAGTGATTTCCCCCCTTTCTTCCAAGATGGGGCCTAAAAAATTAATAGGCTATCCTAGAGTTTGCATTTCCTTGGGATTACAGCCCTAGCAAAAGTTAAAGATTTGTGGTAAAAAACACTAATTTGCTGTGGCACAATCTCGTTTCTTGCTTAACAATGGTTTGACGGTGATTGATGAAGAGCCTATGTAGTTACTGCAGCATACATGCCATCATCAGCCGACGATTTATGAACAAAGGTTGACCTCACTGTGAAATTAACGTCATACTGTGAGAATTAATCTGCACAGTGTAAAGTCATTTTTAAGATAAAGAGGACCCTCTTTCGGCAAAAATTATTGTTTTAATGGTACATGGCATTAACCAAGTGACATATAGCGATCACAAATTCTGTCGGTCGGTCTGTCTGTCTGTCCCGATTTTGCTAGTTTATGCATTTCCAGATAAGCTAGGCCGATGAAATTTGGCAGGCTTATCAGGAACCGGACAATACTAAATTAAAAATAGTTGTTTCACCGATTTGACCATATGGGGAGGGAGGAGTGGGGGGCCGGTTAATTCAGCAAAAATAGAAAAAATGAAGTATTTTTAACTTACGAACGGGTGATTGGATCTTTAGGAAATTTGATGTTTGGAAAGATATCGTGTCTCAGAGCTCTTATTTAAAATCCTGACCAGATCTGGTGACATTGGAGGGAGTTGGGAGGAGGCCTAAAATCTTGAAAAACACTTAGAGTGGAGGGATCGGGATGAAACTTGGTTGGAAAAATAAGCTGAAGTCCTAAATAGGTGATTGACATAACCGGAACGGATCTGCTCTCTTTGGGGGAGTTGGGGGAGGGTTAATTCTGAAAAATCAGAAAAAGTGAGGTATTTTTAACTTACGAAGGAGTGATCGGATCTTAATAAAATTTGATGTTTGGAAGTATATTGAGTCTCAGAAGTCTTATTTTAAATCTGATCGGATACGTTGACATTGGGGGGAGTTGGGGGGGGGACCTAAAATCTTGGAAAACGCTTATAGCGGAGGGATCGGGATGAAACTTGGTGGGAATAATAAGAACAAGTCCTAGATACGGGATTAACATAACTGGAAAGGAACCGCTCTCTTAAGAGGAGTTGGGGGAGGAGGGTTAGTTCCTAAAAATTAGAAAAAAATTAGGTATTTTTAACTTACGAAGCAGTGATTAGATCTTAATGAAATTACATATTTAGAAGGATCTTGTAACTCAGATATCTTACTTTAAATCCTGACTGAATCCAGTGTCATTGGGGGGAGGGGGAGGGAGCCGGAAATCTTGGAAAACGCTTAAAGCGGAGATATCAGAATGAAACTTGGTGGGAAGAATAAGCACAAGTCCAAGATACGTGATTGACATAACCAGATCGGATCCGCCCTCTTTGCTTGATTTTCTTTTTTTGGGGGGGGGGGGGTAATTTGGAAAAATTAGAAAAAATGAGGTATTTGTAACTTACTAACAGGTGATCAGATCTTAATGAAATTTGATATTTAGAAGTATCTTGGGCTTTAAAATCCTTATTATAAATCCCGATCAGATACGGTGACATTGGGGGGAGTTGGAGGGGGAAACCAAAATTCTTGGAAAACGTGAAAATCGAGGTATCTTACAAATTGGTGATCGGATCTTAATGAAACTTGATATATAGAAGAATCTTATGTCTCAGATGCTCCATTTTGAATTCGAATTGGATTTTTGGACCTAAAGGGTTGGGTGGGGGAAACAGAAATCTTGGAAACCGGAAATCTTGGAAAATGCTTAGAGTGGAAAGATCGGGATGAAACTTGATGGGAAGAATAAGCACAAGTTATAGATACGTGACTGACATAATTGGAACGGATCCGTTCTCTTTGGGGGAGCTAGGGGTTGTTAATTTGAAGAAATTAGAAAAATTAAGATATTTTTAACTTAAAAACAGGTGACCGGTTCTTAATGAAATTTGATATTTAGAAGGAACTCATGTCCCAGAACTTTTTATTTCAAGTTACGACCCGATATGTTGACAGTGGGGGTAGTGGGAAGGGGAAAGCGGAAATCTTGGAAAACGCTTAGTGTGGAGAGATTGGGGATGAAACTTGGTGGGTAGAATAAGCAAATGTCGTAGATACGTGATTGACGTAACTGGACTGGATCCACTCTCTTTGGGGGAGTTAGGGGGTGGGGTTCAGTGCTTTGGCGAGTTTGGTGCTTTTGGACGGGCTAGGACGATGTAAATTGGTAGGTGTGTCAGGGAGCTGCACAAATTGACTTAATAAAGTCGTTTTTACCTACTCAACCATCTGGCGGGCTGAAGGAAGAGAATAAAATAAAAAATAGAGGTATTTTTAACTTACGAGTGGGTGATCGGATCTAAATGAACTTTGATATTTAGAAAGACTTCGTGACTCAGAGCTCTTATTTTAAATCCCAACCGGCATTAAGCCTCTGATTTTCCTTTTAAATCAATCTATTGATTCTTAGGATTTTGCTAGAGCTCATACCATATGAGCTCTTGGCTCTTCCGACCTCGTCACAAGTGCCATATGAGGTCTTAGCTCTTGTTTTGGTAGAAAACACCCCTTCGCTGGGGCAGTACCTATATTGTTATTTAAAGAGGTCTTCATCTGCTGATGATCTATCAAAAAGCTTAGACTGCAACATTCATGCCATTATTAGCTGACGAATTACGAATAATTATATAGCCCAGTGCAGCTTTCACGTTATGCTTTAGAAACGCTTTCAAGATTGGGTGGAACTCAACCCCAGTTTAACTCAACTTCTTTTAACTCAACCGCCTTTAACCGCCTTTCCGCCTTTCAACCGCCTTTAACTCAACTTCCAATTACCTCAACTTCCATTGACCCAAACCAGTTAACTTCCATGCCATTCAGCCATATCAACTCAGTTTAGTCAACTCAGTTGAGTTGATTTAGGGCTGTGCTGCATGGGGTTTGAGCTCAATTGAGTTAAAGATGGAATGATTTATCAGGGGTTGAGTTGAATGAGGGTTGAGTTACATAAACAGGTGGTGTTTTCCATTCCAAAAGGTGATTTTCATTCTTTTTCAGGAGGGAGGGGCGCTTAACTTCTTCTTCTAGGATTATAGACTTTGGCAATTCCAATGGCACACTGTTCATTTAAATGCTGCGCTATTTTTGAGGGGTTTCAGGCTCTTTTTGCGAAATTCCTATAATTTTTTCTCGTAATCAAGTTTTACTGTTAATTTTAATAATAGTTACCATTCCTGAATCAGCTAGAAATAGTAATATTTTTTCACTAGACATGCTTTTTTTTTGCAAAAGGGTTTTTAAATTTTGGGTTACTAGGATTCGGTTACTCTTTCCTAGGTTGCAGCTATCGCTGGAACCATGATGAAGGTGGTTTATATCAATTATCTTAAACTAAAACATTTCCTAAAAGTTTGCTGTTGTAATATAAAAAAAAAACCGAGTAGCGAATTAAAGACTATCAAGACTGTGGTTTGTACGCTACTTGACACCAAGGAAGTGTAAATCCACTAACAAGAAAATTATGGCCAATAGAAGTAAAATACAGTCGTTTGACTAACAGAAATGAGATAAGCATAGTGGTTAGGATAATAGAAAGTAATCAAACAATGCTCAGTGTATATTTTAATTTTTTGACGAGAATGCAAGATTGGATTTATTCTAAAATATCCTATGGGTGCCTCACAAAAGGATCAGGTCTGGATTTTGGTCCCCCACCATCCCTGAAATAAAAAAAAAAAAAAAATAGATTGCAAGGTGTTATGAGACAGAAAATATATTTAGATTTTCTGCTATTTTTTTAACCTTTAGCCTCCATGGTTTCAGCCGTCTAGCAAAAAAAATATTTGGTGTCTCTAATGCACCTTTTTATTTAAAAAATTCTTTCTTAGTGATTCTCTCAAATGATCTTGACCCCGACAACATCCTTCTTACAGAAAAGTGTGTTGGCCTAGGCAAGTCCTAAAACTTTCATATATTTAATCGCATATTTTGCATAAAGCCCTATCCTCCCCCTCCCCAAAAATAAAGGAAATTTTATGATCATATCTATAGAATTTGTAATATTCTTCGCATTGCTCTTTGTATGTTTTGTATTTTTTAAATATGTGTAAATTTGTCGGCCTTATACATTTGTGTTTTTTATTTACTTTTTTTTTTACTTATGGTGATTATTGAAAGATTTTGATTCTTGAACTGTCACCTTTTGCCAACTTCCAAGAAAAGTCTGAATTTTATTTGTATCATCCCTTTCTAAGAATCTATCCTAGTGCCAAATTCTCCTAACAAGAACACAAGAGTATAAAACCTCTAAAATAGCCTTCGGCTAGTATTTTTATCATGTTGATTCGTCAGTCTTTGCATTTTTTTTTTATTTTGAAAATTTTCGGTCTTATAACTTGTTTTTCCTTCTTTTTACTACTGACAGCGATTATAGAAAAATTTAGATTATCGTGTTGCCACTTTTTGCTACCGTTCTCATAAAAGAAGAAAAAATTTTCCTTTCTTTAGTATCGTTTCCTTTCTAAGAACTTTTCCCAAGATAAAATTGCTCTTACGAGAAGTAGTGGACCAAAAAGGATGGTGATACTCGAGAGCTATTACTTACGAATAGGGTGTCGGTTTGATGTTTCAATTGCTGGGTCTTTTTAGCAGGGATATGTAGCGGCCTTGCTGCCGTGGGCATAGATCCCTGGGCCTCGTATTACCAAGTAGATCAGCAGTTCACTGTAGTACTACTGGGTTAGCGAGAAGCTATAATCACAAAATATTCGTGTGTAGCTTATAAGCTAACCAGGCAAAGATAATTCCGAAAACTTTATTTGCAACGAAGCGTGGATTGGATTTCCTTATTTGGCTCTTTAATATATGGAATTTTTACTATTATTTTTTATAATTGTGTGTACGATTATGCACAAAGGCACTTTAGAGATCAATAAATACCATCTAGTTTCTTTGGGTGTATAAATGAAAAAAAACTTACAAAATATTTGTAGTTATATCATATCTATATCTTATCTTTTAGGGCATGTAACTTTAGGTACTAAAGGATTGAAAAGGAGCAAAAAATAACAACTCAGGCAAAGAGGTCAATGGGGAAAGAAAAGTAGGAAACAGCATCATAGATTTTAAAAATAACTGTTAAGTATTTTCAAACAGTTCATGGTAACGAACTGTAGTGAAGAGTGACCCGGCTCAATAGTAACCAAAACTCTAAAAAAAAGAATTCAGATACTAATATAGACATCAAAAGAATCGGATTTCAAGCTGATTTTATATATATATATATATAAGTTTCATCAAATTTAATTTTACCCATCACATGCTACGAGCCTGAAAAAATTTACCTTATTTTGGAAAATAGGTGGAAACACCCCCCAAACGTCATAATATCTTAACCAAAATCACACCATCACATGCAACGTTTTATTGAACCCTACTTTAGCAGTTTCAAGCTCCTATTTACAAAAACATGGAATTTTGTAACAAGTTTTTTCAAATGAAAGTAAGGAACGACATTAAAACTTAAAACGAACGGAAATGACTCCGTATATGAAAGGGGATGTTCTCTCCCCAACGCCCCGCTGTTTACACTAAAGTTTTTTTATTGTTTTGAAAAGTAGAGTTGTGAGAAAGGGTCAAACCTTAGCGTAAAGAGCGGGGCGTTGAGGAGGGAACAGTCTGTTTCATATAAGGAATAATTTCTGTTCGTTTTGAGTTTTAATGTCGCTCCATACTTTCAGTTCGAATTTTTTTTTTTTTTTTTAACATTAAAAAGATTGTTAAAATACAAGAAAATGAATTTGAAAAATGTTTATTTGTATAAATAAATAAAAAATGTATTTGTGAAATTAAAGGGACAAGGTAAACGGGCCTAGATGGACTTTCTTTGCAACTAACAAGAAAAATACAACCAGCAATCCTTGAGCCTCTTACGGTCCTTATAAACAGAAGCCTTGACGAAGGTATTTTCCCTACTAAACTAAAAGAATCCAAATTAATCCCACTTTTTAAAGGAGGAGACCCAACAGTAATTGGTAACTATAGACCAATCAGCTTACTTCAAATTTTTCCAAAATATATGAAAAGCTTGCTACAAAAAGACTGTATGAATACTTTGAAGCTAATAAAATTCTTTCTGATAAACAATATGGATTTCGGGAAAATAGATCCATCGAACTCGCAATTACGGATCTTACAATGAATAAAAAAGCAGCGCAAGATGATGGTTTATATTCCCTGGTGATTTTTCTAGATTTAACAAAAGCTTTTGATTGCGTTGATTTTGACATCCTTCTTGAAACACTAGAAGGATATGGGATAAAGTCGACGGTTCTTGAATGGATCCGGTCATGTTTAACAAATAGACGTTGTAAAAAACTTGCTAATGGTATCTTATCCGATTCATTCAATGTAACTTGTGGGTTGCCCCAGGGATCAGTTCTTGGACCATTACTTTTTTTAATTTATGTGAATGAACTTTCGGCTGATATCCCTTTTGCATATATAATAAATTTTGTGGACGACACAGTACTATTTCTAACACATAAAACCGGGAGCAACTAATTACAAACGCTGAACTTCGCCTCCAGGCAGCAACTAAATTCTTTGAAAAAGGTTGCTTTTCTTTAATGCAAAAAAGACGATGTATATACTTTTTAAACATGGAAATGACCCAGTTTACGATAGCAAGATAAATACGGCAGACCACGAAGAAATTGAACGGGTTGACCACATTAAATATTTAGGTATAATAATTGATGAAAAGCTGGATTGGGCAATCCACATTAAATTTCTTTGTATGAAGCTGTCAAGAGCTGTTGGTGTTCTCCATAGACTGAAATTTATTATTCCCCATAAAATATTACTGATGCTATATTTCAGTCTATTCCATTTATATCTTTTATATGGAACAAGCATTTGGGCTTCAAATTATAAGTCAGAATGAAAGCAAGTTCAAATTCTTCAGAATAAAGTTATACGTGCAATTTGCAAACTTGAGCCTCGTCAAAGTGTAAAGGCGTTTTTAATAAAACTCAAGATATTAAATGTGGCTCGACTTCGAGAAAAAAAGATTGCCGAAACTTTATATAAGGTAAGCACAAATACCGCACCTGAGTTGTTTATGTTGACTTTTCGATGGAATGATGAAACTCACCAACATAATACTCGACATGCATCTCAACTAGTTACAGAAACGAGACGTCTCACGTCATCTGGTTTTTCAATCAAATTTACCGGACCAAAAATATGGAATTATTTGCCAAATACTTTGAGAAATACTAATAGCCTACCAGAGTTCAAAAGTAAGATTAAAAACTCCTTATTGGAAAATATTGAATTAGATCCTAATTTTTTCTACCGATAGTTCTCTATGTTTTGTTTTATTAATTTACGTTTGTTTTCTTTTCTAAGAAGGACGTATATGGTAAAAAGGCGTCTTATTTTGCATAGATATATATGAGTATTTAAGAAGCATGGAATTTAGTTTTCAGAAATAACTCACCCCGATGGCTATCCAACTACCTTAACGGGGCCCCCTTGTAGGAAAAATGCAGTGATGGTATTTGACTATGGAGGGTAAGCAATAGAAAATGATGTGTAACCCCGTTGCTCTAAGTAAGTTTAAAATTTAATATGGATTAAAGGGGGCTCTTCCTCAACCTTAGTAACGGAGGTATGGCAAAAATAGAATATTTGACAGAAAAATTTTAATTAACAAAAATCGAAGACCGTAAATATTTTCTTTGCCTTTATATGCTTTTTCATTTTTTCTATATTATATTACTGTAAAAAAAAAATACTTTCAATCGAATAAAGTCTGTGCACAAATAATATTTTTACGTTCAGTCTAGCCTAATGTTGAACCTTGAATATAAGACACCTTTACATAGCTATTTGATGCAAGTATTCAATTTTTTAGGGGTATCTTTAATGCACAGAGAGGCTTACCTGCATATAAGTCAAAAGCAAATTCGTTTTTAAATTTTTCGGTGTGTCACTGTTCATTTCGATAATTAGACTGATGAAAATGCTCCTTTCAGACCAGGTTTTATAAGCCCCGAGAAGAATGGTGATTACCCGGTCCCAATACAGGATTAACAGGGCATTCTATATCGGGAATCCTTTGTTCCTGAAAAATCAATAGACGTCTAGACTGTATAACGCTTCGGTGCTTGTACCTAGATATAGCAGAAAAATCTTTTGTTATCCAAGAACAAAGGGAACAATGGACTCTGTGTATGAAGCAGAAAAATATTGGACTATGATCAATTTGGACCAAATCCGTACTTGGAAGGGCCCTGAAGGTTTTTCCCCACACCGTTAGAGTTTTTAAACAATCAAAGAAAAAACTATGATGTAACGTCAATGTTTGTATATTGATTTGGCGGGGTCCTGAAGGCTTTTCCCCTACCTTCCTAGGTTTTCAAACAATCAAAGGAACCATTACGTAACGCTTACATTTGCATCTTGACTGGCGACCCCTGAAGGTTTTGTCTGACCCTTGTAGGCTTTTAAACAATCAAAGAAAAATTGTAATGTAACGTCTACGTTTGCATCTTGACTAATGGATCTTGAACTCTAACAAGTTTTATTACGTAAGAACCAAAGAGATCTTGAAGAAAACATTTGTATAAGTAAACAAACAAGCCACTGTGATTTAGCAATCGGGTGGGTTGTACCATTACAGGTGTAATATAGTATTGCCTAAGGCCCAGGTGTAGGTAATAGCGTCTTGATGGAATAGTAGCTCCAATAGTATACCCCCTATGGGGGTTGTGGAATTCAAAAGGCATCACTACAATTGTTCTTTATTAGAGGGGAAGGGGAAGGAATAGTTTTATATTCAAAAAGCATAAGTTTGTATTAAACACAACGAAATTTTTTAATATATTTGCAAATCTGAGCGTGATTAACAGTGAAGCCTCTGAAAGAACCCCAACAGGTTTTCGAACTTCTTCTCACTCAATTGGACTTTCTGTCTTGGCTTTGTCTACAATTAGCCATGACTTGATACCCACCACTAATCCATTTTAATTCATTTTAATTTATAGTGTTGTGTTTAATGGGAATTTACCTAAAGGGGGGGGGATTACACGAGAGTAGAGTTTTACGAGGGTTCACTTGAACGATGGTTCAGTTGCAGGAGTGTTCAGTTACATTACTTGAGTTATTGAGTTCAACCAAGGTTCAGTTACCAAGTAATCAAAGAGCGGTTACTACTCCTTCCTTCAACTCCTGTTTTTTACATTCAAGCTTCATATTTGTAAGAAAAATGCTTCAAGAATGATATTGATCCTTGAGAAAAATACACCCCTCGAATGTCTATTTTGAAGGCGGGGGTCAAACAGTCAAAATTACTAATAGGCTAATCATTTTCATGCATTTGAAGGCGATTTTTTTTTTTTGCAAACCTGTTTTTATAGACTTCCCATGGATTCCACTCGAGAAAGGAGGCAATCGCCGAAAAATAATCGTGCTATTACTGTAGTACTTGCGCTACTTCTACTATTTAAACAACTAATACTACTTCAAAATTTACTACAGCTCTACTACTACTACTACTACTACTGCTGCTGCTGCTACTACTAATACTTCTTCTACTACTGCTTTTACTACTACTGCCATTGCTATAAAGGTGACATTCTTAGGAAATTTAGAGGGGGATGCTGAACTAAATTAGAGCATTGCATGTATCCGGATTGTCCAAAACAGGGGTATCAGCAAGTTCTCAGGAACAGCTGAGATTATTAGTTGACGTTTTCAGGGCATGTTAAGAGGAATTTTCAACTAACGAAAGGGCACTTGTGTATACTGCAACTCTTACTAGTACTACTACTTCTGCTTCTACAACTATCACTAATAAGCTAGTATCGAAGACCACATTGCCTTTCCATGACGATAAATAACAGTTTGAATAGGGGATAAATCGTCTCTAATAAAAGGACTGTATCCCTATTCGAACTGTTATTTATTATTAGGCCCACTACTAATGAGGTTTAAACGTATTAAGGTAAAACTTTCAGAATAATGTTGAGAGAAATATTAAGGAGGATTTTTGAACTGACCAATTAATTATTATGCTTTCAATCTTAATCTATTATGTCCGAACCTAGATTAAAGGAAAGTAAGGCTCCGACCAACATTTCGAAAAAAAAATTATTCTATTTAAAATAGATGTAGAATTGTCCTTATGGAATTTTCTTAGCCTTAGAATAGGCTACGGGAAAATGAAACACATTAGCTTGAAAAGACCCTTCCAAGGAATATTTGGTCTCTTAATCCAGTTCCTGAAGCTTCATTTGCATATCCTAGATAAACAAACTTCCTAGATCTCAAATGCCTCTAAAGGGCGAGTGTTTGCCAAAATCTTCTGATTTTTATCGGCCCATACTCAGAATCCATCCTTCCTGCATAAATACCATGTTTTTCAAACAGTTCGTGATAACGAACTAGTAGGGAGCGACCCCGGCTCAATAGTAACCAAAACTCTAAAAAAATGGAATTTTGATGCCAATAGCTACATCAAAAGAATCGCATTTTAATGTTGATTTTAAATATATAAGTTTTATCAAGTTTAGTCCTTACCCATCAAAAGTTAAAAGCCTGAGAAAATTTGCGTTATTTTAGAAAAATAGGGAAGAAACACCCCCCTAAAAATCATAGAATCTTAACGAAAATCACACCATCAGATTCAGTGTATCAGAGAAACCCTACTGAAGAAGTTTCAAGCTCTTATCTACAAAAATGTGGAATTTTGTATTTTTTGCCAGAAGGCAGATCACGGGTGCGTGTTTATTGTTTTTGTTTTTTTTGTTTTGTTTTTCCCAAGGGGTGATCGTATCGACCCAGTTGTCATAGAATGTTGCGCGAGGGCTCATTGTAACGCAAATGAAAAGTTCTAGTGCCCTTTTTAAGTGACCAAAAAAATTGGGAGGGCACGCTAGGGCCCCCCTCCCACGCTAATTATTTTCCCAAAGTCCAACAGATCAAAATTCTGAGATAACCATTTTATTCAGCGTAGTTGAAAACCTTATAACTATGTCTTTGGGGACGACTTACTCCCCCACAGTCCCCGTGGGAGGGGCTACAAGTTACAAACTTTGACTAGTGCTTACATATAGTAATGGTTATTGGGAAGTGAAACAGGCATTTTCAGGAGAATTTTTGGGTTGGAGGCAGGGTTTGAGAAAGAGGGGGATATGCTGGGGGAACTTTCCATCGAGGAATTTGTCATGGGGAAAGAAAATTTCCGTGAAGGAGAGCAAGATTTACTAGCATTACTTAAAAAAAAAAACAATGAAAAAATAAATACGGAAAAGTTTTAATTTCAGCTGGAAGTAAAAAGCAGCATTAGAACTTGAAACGAACAGAAATTATTACCCATATGAGGGGCTCACCTCCTCCTAATACCTCGCTCTTTACGCTAAAGTATTTTTAGTAATTTCAACTATTTATTCTACGGCTTTTGCGATTCAGGGGTCATTCTTAATGAATTGGGACAAAATTTAAGTTTTAGTGTAAAGAGCGAGGTACTGACGAGGGGGCGAACTTCCTCATATATGTAATAAAAACATGAGAATACAAAGTTCTTTACGTAAGCTAATTTATAAGTTGCGTATATCTTTTACTAATTAGAAGGATTCGTAAAAATTTAAAAGTTCTAGTTGCCTTTTTAATTAGCCGAAAATCGGAGGGCAAACTAGGCTTCCTCCCCCGCTCTTTTTTTCTCAAAATCATTCGATCAAAATTAAGAGAAAGCCATTTAGCCAAAAAAAATTAAATATGCAAATTTCGTTTTAATTATTCCTCTGCGGAGAGCCAAACTCAAAATATGCATTGATTCAAAAACGTTCAGAAACTAAATAAAAAAACAAGTTTTTTTGAATGAAAGTAAGGAGCGACATTAAAACTTAAAACGAACAGAAATTACTTCGTATATGAAAGGGGGCTGCATTCCTCATAAATGCCCCGCTCTTTACGCCAAAGTTTTTTATGTTTTAAAAAGAGAAATTGAGAGAAAGAGTCAAACTTTTGCGTACAGAGCGGGGCGTTGATGAGGAAGCAGCCCCCTTTCTTATACGAAGCTAATTTCTGTTCATTTTAAGTTTTAATGTCGCTCCTTACTTTCATTCAAAAAAACTTGTTTTTTTTTATTTAACATTTTATAAAGGCCCTGTAAAATATAACTGCTTTTCGTAACATGACTATTGTCTCTCTCGAACTGAAATCTTTTTAATGATCTGAAAGTTAAATCCCTAGGGGAATAGTTTCCATTGCTTCTGCTTTTTTGTTTCATAAGTTAGTTAAAGTTGCTTTCGTTGTTTAATTTGTAGCTCTTAGTAGCACAACTTGACACTAGGCAAGTGGGCTGTTTTTCAATTTTGTAAATATATCATTGTGATTATCTAAAATCTGGTTAATGTCGACATTCACCGGTAAATGTCCGAAATTTCTTTTTCTCAACTTCGATTTAATAAGGTTTACGAATTAGTTTTTTTCAGTCTTATGTAAAGTTCGATGGTAAGAGTTAAAGTTAGGTTAGGTTAAATTAGGTTATAAGACTCAGAAATGGGTTAAAAACCTAACCCAACCTAACCTGTCACCCTCAGACCTTGCACAAAGCTGAAAAAGTTGACTGGTATTGCTTACTAAATCCAAGGAGAAAAAAAAAATTATTGCCGGACATTCACCGGTGAAACGTCGACATTCACTGATTTTGGACATTCAGTGGTAACATACATATATATATATATATATATATATAATATATATATATAATATATATATATTTAATTGGAAACACCAGTCCCACGACCATGATCATTTTAAGTAATCAAATTTTATCGGAAGGAGTAACTTTCGTGGATTGTCACATAAATCATGTAATCAAACAGTTCGTGGTAACGAACTGTAGTAAGGAGTGACCCGGCTGAATAGTAAACTAAACTCTAAAAAACCGAATTTTGATGCTAAAAGATACATCAAAAGAATTGAATTTTCATGCTGATTTTTAATATATATGTTTCATCAATTTAGTCTTTGTCATCAAAAGTTAAGGGGCCTGAGAAAATTTGCCTTATGTTTGGAAAAATTGGGGGAAACACCCCCTAAAAGTCATAGAATCTTAACAAAAAACACACATCGCATTCAGCGTATCAGAGAACCCCTAAGCAAAAATTTCAAGTTCCTATCTACAAAAATGTGGAATTTAGTATTTTTTGCCAGAAGACAGATCACGGGTGCGTGTTTTTTTTTTTTTTTTTTTTTTTTTTTTTTTTTTTTTTTTTTCCCGGGGGCATCGTATCGACCAAGTGGTCCTAGAATGTCGCAAGTGGGATCATTCTAACGGAAATGAAAAGTTATAGTGCCCTTTTTAAGTGACCAAAAAAATTGGAGGGCACCTAGGCCCCCTCCCTCGCTCATTTTTCCCAAAGTCAACGGATCAAACTTTTGAGATAAACCATTTTGTTTCGCATAGTCGAAAACCATAATAACTATGTCTTTTGGGGATCACTTACTCCTTCACAGTCCCCTGTGGGAGGGGCTGTAAGTTACAAACTTTGACCAGTGTTCAAACAGTTCGTGGTAACGAGCGACCCCGGTAAGGAGCGACCCGCTCAATGGTAACCAAAACTCTAAAATCGGAATTGTGATACCAATAGCTACATCAAAAGAATTGCATTTTAATGCTGATTTTAAATATATAAGTTTCATCTAGTTTAATCTTACCCATAAAACAGTTACGAGCCTGAGAAAATTTGCCTTATTTTATAAAATAGGGGGGGAAACAAACCCTAAAAGTCATAGAATCTTAACGAAAATCACACCATCACATTCAACATATCAGGAACCCCTATTGTAGAAGTTTCAAGCTCTTATCTACAAAAATGTGGAACTTTGTATTTTTTGCCAGAAGGCAGATCACGGATGCGTGTTTTATTTTATTTTTTTTTTTTTTCACCAGAGGTGATCGTATCGACCCAGTGGTCCGAAAATCTTGCGATAGGGCTCATTCTAACGGAAATGAAAAGTTTTAGTGCCCTTTGTGAGTGACCAAAAACATTGGAGGGCCACCTAGGTCCCCTCCCACGCTAATATTTTCCCAAAGTCAACGGATCAAAATTCTGAGATAGCCATTTTATTCAGCGTAGTCGAAAAACTTCGATAACTATGTTTTTGGGGACGACTTACTCCCCCACAGTTCCCGTGGGAGGGGCTACAAATTACAAACTTTGACCAGTGCTTGCATATAGTAATGATTATTTGGAAGAGTACAGACGTTTTCTGGGGGATTATTTAGGTTGGGGGGCTGAAAAGAAGGGGATATGTTGGGGAACTTTTCTTGGAGGAATTTGTTCATGGGGGAAAAATAGTTTCATGAAGGGAGAGCAGGATTTTCTAGCATTATTTAAAAAAAAAAACAATGAAAAAATAAATATGAAAAAGTTTTTTCAACTGAAAAGTAAGGAGAAGCATTAAAACTTAAAACGAACAGAAATGATTACGTGTATGATCGGCTCACCTCCTCCTAATACCTCGCTCTTTACGCTAAAGCATTTTTAGTAATTTCAACTATTTATTCTACGGCTTTTGTGATTCAGGGGTCATTCTTAAGAAATTGGGACAAGATGTAAGCTTTAGTGTAAAGAGCGAGGTACTGACGAGGGGGTGAATCCCTTCATATACGTAATAAAAACATGAGAATACAGAAGTTCGTTACGTAAGCTAATTTGTAAGTTACGTATATCTTTTGCTAATAAATATTCGTAAAAAATTAAAAGTTCTAGTTGTCTTTTTAAGTAACCAAAAAATCAGAGGGCAACTAGGCCTCCTCCCCCACTCAATTTTTTCTCAAAATCACTCGATCAAAACTGCGAGAAACCCAGTTAGCCAAAAAAAATAATATGCAATTTCGTTTTAATTATTCATCTGCGGAGAGCCTAAATCAAAACATGCATTAATTCAAAAACGTTCAGAAATTAAATAAGAAAAACAAGTTTTTTTAACAGGAAGTAAGGAGCCGACATTAAAACTTAAAACGAACAGAAATTACTTTGTATATGAAAGGGCTGCTTCCTCCGCTCTTTACGCTAAAGTTTTTTACTGTTTTAAAAAGTAGAATTAAGAGAAAGAGTCAAACAAGAGCGGAGGAAGCAGCCGTTTCATATACAAAGTAATTTCTGTTCATTTTAAGTTTTAATGTCGCTCCTTACTTCCCGTTAAAAAACTTGTTTTTTTATTTAATTACATACAGTAATGGTTATTGGGAAGTACACAGACGTTTTCAGGGGGATTTGTTTTGGTTTGGGGGTGGGGTTGTGGTTATTGGGCTATGTGGGAGGATCTTTCCTGGAGGAATATGTCTTGGGGAAGAGAAATTCCATGAAAAGGG
>NC_088878.1:19672646-19697841 GCF_032884065.1 Artemia franciscana
GTCCCACCTGTGAATAGAGATAGATATAAATATATGTTTTTAACTATGTAAAACATGCGAATATACAACATTCTTCGCTGTCCCATTGTCTGTGCATATAAATAGATTGTCAGGTTTACTGACTCTTGAACATGCAACATATAATTGTCCATGGGAAAAACAATCCGTATTCAGATCTATACCTCATTATTCTAATGATGTGTCCCTGTGTCCCGGACGTCATTTATATTCCCTGTGTCCCGGTCGTCATTTGTGTCCCGGTGTCCCAGTTTGTAATTTCTCTTTGAGTGTCCCGGTCGTCATTCGTCATTTATATATCCCGCCTGTGCCCCCGGCGTCCCCGTTGTAGTTGTGTCCCTGTGTCCCGGTCGTCATTTATATTCCCTGTGTCCCGGTCGTGATTTGTGTCCGGGTGTCCCAGTCTGTAATTTCTCTTTGAGGTTCCCGGTCGTCACTTATATTCCCTCTGTCTCGGTCGTCATTTGTGTCCCGGTCTGTAATTTCTCTTTGAGTGTTTTTTCTTTTTAGTTTTTTTTTAGTTTTTTACCTTTTTTCTTTTTTCAGTTTCCTTTTTCTTCTTTATTTTTCAGCGTCACTATGAAGTACATATCGACGAACCTTTGTTTTTTTAACTTAAATCTGGTAGGCATTGATGACCTTATCCAAGTCAAAATCCCAAACCCAATCATCATCGCTATCATTTTCAGTTTTGATATGTTTTGACTCTCGCTGTCCAGGTGGATTTTCATCTAACTGCGCGGTTTTGCGTTCTTTAGCCGCAAGCCTGTTTTCTTGCTGTTCTTGTGATTCCTCGGAACGCTTTCTTTTCTTACTTTCTCAATCAGCAGCAAGTTTTTTGGCATAAACTCTTTGAGCAGCTTCCTCGGCTGTTGCCATTGTAGGTTCTTCAGTCATTTTACAATTAAACATTTTTCCGTGAACAAATGTCTTAAATACCGTTAATGACGTCACCGTCAAAGCAAAAATGACGACAACTAATTTCATGACGTCAGTCAACACAGAAACATGACGTCACCTGATCCACAGACAGACAGACAACTTATTTTTATATATATATATAGATAGATGTCCCGGTGTCCCGGTCGTCATTTGTGTCCCGATGTCCTGGTGTGTAATTTCGTCAATCAACAAACATGAGGTCAGTCGACACACAAACATGACGTCACTCGACAAACACACACACAGACAACTTATTTATATATATATACTAGCTGTTGGGGTGGCGCTTCGCGCCACCCCAACACCTAGTTGGTGGGGGCGCTTCGCGCCCCCCCCCAAGCCCCCCCGCGCGCGTAAGTCGTTACGCGCCATATTAGTTACGCGCCATTGTAGTTGTGTCCCTATGTCCCACCTGTGAATATAGATATATATATATATATATGTTTTTAACTACGTAAAACTTGCGAATATACAACATTCTTTGCTGTCCCATTGTCTGTGCATATAAATAGATTGTTTACCGACTCTTGAAAATGCAACATATAATGGTCCATGGGAAAACAATCCGTATTCAGATCTATACCTCATGATTCTAATGATTGCCCTTGAGCTTTGTTGATGGTGATTGCTAATCTACCATTCCCTGTGTCGCCATCGTCATTTATATATCCCCTTGTGCCCCCTGGCATCCCCTTTGTAGTTTTGTCCCTGTGTCCAGGTCGTCATTTGTGTCCCGGTGTCCCAGTCTGTGATTTCTCTTTGAGTGTCCCGGGCGTCATTTATATTCCATGTGTCCCGGAGTCTCGGTCGTCATTTATATCCCCCTGTGCCCCCCGGCGTCCCCGTTGTAGTTGTGTCCCTGTGTCCCGGTCGTCATTTATATTCCCTGTGTCCCGGTCGTCATTTGTATCCCGGTGTCCCGGTCTGTATATACATTCGTTTTTTAGTTTTGTTTTTCTCCTTTATTTTTTTTCCTTTTTTATTTTTTTTCTTTTTTAGTTTATTTAGATTTTTAGATTTTTTAGTTTTTTTATTAGTTTTTCTTTTTTTTTCTTTTTAGTTTTTTTGTAGTTTTTACCTTTTTTTAGTTTTTTTTAGTTTTTTTTACTTATATCCTGGTCGTCATTTATACTCCCTGTGTCCCGGTCGTCATTTGTGTCCCGGTGCTTTGTTGATTGCTAATCGAACATTCCTTTTGTCCCGGTCGCTTTCTCTTTGAGTGTCGTCATTCATATTCCCTATGTGCCGGTGTCCCGGTCGTCATTTGTGTCCCGATGTCCCGGTCTGTAATTTCGTCAGTTGAAAACTTATGATGAAATAAATTTTTAATTTTTTCCCTTTTTTTGTTTTTAGTTTTTTTTTATTGGTTTTTACCTTTTTTTAGGTTTTTTAGTTTTTTTCTTTTTTCTTTTTAGTTTTTTTTTGAAGTTTTTATCTTTTTAGTTTTTTTATTTTTATTTATATTTTTTTAGTTTTCTTTTTCTCCTTTATTTTTCAGTTTTTTCCTTTTTTTAGTTTTTTTCTTTTTTAGTTCTTTTAGTTTTTACCTTTTTTAGTTTTTTTTAGTTTTTTTTAGTTTTTTAGCTTTTTTTATTTTTTTTTTATTAGTTTTTAGTTTATTTTATGGTTTTTTCCTTTTTTTAGTTTTTTTTTTAGTTTTTTATCTTTTTTTAGTTTTTTTTTAGTTTTTAAGCTTTTTTAGATTTTTTTATTTTGTTTTCTTTTTTTCTTTTTTTGTAGTTTTTACCTTCTTTAGATTTTTGCTTCTTTTATTTTTTAGCTTTTTTAGTTTTTTTTCGTTTTTTCTTTTTAGTTTTTTTGTAGTTTTTATCTTTTTTATTTTTTTGTATTTTTATTCATATTTTTTTAGTTTTCTTTTTCTCTTTTATTTTTCAGTCTTTTCCTTTTTTTAGTTTTTTTCTTTTTTAGTTTTTAGTTTTTTACCTTTTTTTAGTTTTTTTAGTTTTTTTAGTTTTTTTATTAGTTTTTAGTTTTTTTTGTAGTTTTTGCCTTTTTTTAGTTTTTTCAGTTTTTTTTTTAGTTTTTAGTTTTTTACCTTTTTTTAGTTTTTTTTAGTTTTTTAGCTTTTTTAGTTTTTTTTTCTTTTTAGTTTTTTTGTAGTTTTTACCTTTTTTAGTTTTTTTTCTTATTTTGTATTAGTGTGAAATAATTCAGACGTCATATGCGGACAAACATGACGTCACCTGATCCATCCACAGATCCACACACAGACAACTTATTTTATATATATAGATATTAGCTGTTGGTGGGGCGCTTCGCGCCCCCCAAGCCCCGTAACGATTGCGCGTAAGTCGTTACGCGCCATTGTAGTTGTGTCCCTGTGTCCCACCTGTGAATAGATATATATATATATATATATATATATATATATATATATATATATATATATATATATATATATATATATATATATATATATATATATATATATATATATATATATATATATATATATATATATATATATATATATATATATATATATATATATATATATATATATATATATATATATATATATATATATATATATATATATATATATATATTTTTAACTACGTAAAACATGCGAATATACAACATACTTCGCTGTTCCATTGTCTGTGCATATAAATAGATTGTCAGGTTTACTGACTCGTGAACACGCAACATTTGTGTCCCGGTGTCCCAGTTTGTAATCTCTCTTTGAGTGTCCCGGTCGTCATTTATATTCCCTGTGTCCCGGTCGTCATTTGTGTCCGGGTCTGTAATTTCTATTCAAACAATCCCTGTGTCCCGGTCGTCATTTATATATCCCGCCTGTGCCCCCGGCGCCCCCGTTGTAGTCGTGTCCCTGTGTCCCGGTCGTCATTTATATTCTCTGTGTCCCGGTCGTGATTTGTGTCTGGGTGTTCCAGTCTATAATTTCTCTTTGAGGTTCCCGGTCGTCATTTATATTCCCTGTGTCCCGGTTGTCATTTGTGTCCCGGTATGTAATTTCATCAGCTGACAAACAAGACGTCAGTCAACAAACAACTTCATGGCGCATACAGCTCAATCCTTATAACGACGTCAGTCGACAAACATGACGTCAGTCGACACACAAACATGACGTCACTCGACACACACACACACACACAGACAGACAACTTATTTATATACACATAGATATACTAGCTGTTGGGGTGGCGCTTCGCGCCCCCCAAGCCCCCCCGCGCGCGTAAGTCGTTACGCGCCATATTAGTTACGCGCCATTGTAGTTGTGTCCCTGTGTCGATATATATATATATATATATATATATATATATATATATATATATATATATATATATATATATATATATATATATATATATATATATATATATATATATATATATATATATATATATATATATATATATATATATATATATATATATATATATATATATATATATATATATATATATATATATGTTTTTAACTACGTAAAACATGCGAATATACAACATTCTTCGCTGTCCCATTGTCTGTGCATATATATAGATTGTCAGGTTTACTGACTCTTGAACATGCAACATATAATTGTCCATGGGAAAAACAATCCGTATTCAGATCTATACCTCATTATTCTAATGATGTGTCCGTGTGTCCCGGTTGTCATTTATATTCCCTCTGTCCCGGTCGTCATTTGTGTCCCGGTATCCCGGTTTGTAACACCCCAACCCCTAGTTGGTGGGGCGCTTCGCGCCCCCCAAGCCCCCCCGCGCGCGTAAGTCGTTACGCGCCCTATTAGTTACGCACCATTGTAGTTGTGTCCCTGTGTCCCACCTGTGAATAGAGATAGATGTATATAAATGTTTTTAACTACGTAAAACATGCAAATATACAACATTCTTCGCTGTCCCATTGTCTGTGCATATAAATAGATTGTCAGGTTTATTGACTCTTGAACATGCAACATATAATTGTCCATGGGAAAAACAATCCGTATTCAGATCTATACCTCATTATTCTAATGATGTGTCCCTGTGTCCCGGTCGTCATTTATATTCCCTGTGTCTCGGTCGTCATTTGTGTCCCGGTATCCCAGTTTGTAATTTTTCTTTGAGTGTCCCGGTCGTCATTTATATATCCCGCCTGTGCCCTCGGCGTCCCCGTTGTAGTTATGTCCCGGTCGTCATTTATATTCCCTGTGTCCCGGTCGTGATTTGTGTCCGGGTGTCCCAGTCTGTAATCTCTCTTTGAGGTTCCCGGTCGTCATTTGTGTCCCGGTATGTAATTTCATCAGTCGACAAACAACTTAATGACGCATACAGCTCAATCCTTATAATGACGTCAGTCGACAAACATGACGTCACTCGACACACACACACACAGAGACAACTTATTTATATATATATATATATATATATATATATATATATATATATATATATATATATATATATATATATATATATATATATATATATATATATATATGTATATATATATATATATATATATATATATATATATATATATATATATATATATATATATATATATATATATATATATATATATATATATAAGTGCCGTAATGCCTTGCCATGGTTCATCTCTCTGTACTACATTCCATCACGTAGCACTGTATTCTACCACACTCTACCATCTCTAGCCCCACTCCGTATCGTTTCGATACACCGCACCACACTCTGTCAAGCTAAGGCCAAACAACCAAATGGGTAGGATCCCTATGACCCTTTTTGCATCCTTTTTAGATCAGGTGCTATTAAGACCACAGATTGCATCAGGACAATACTTATAGAGCTATTCCTATCAAAATTTTCAGAAAGCCTCGAAAATATACCTTTAAGGATAATATTACGTGTACTGTACTGAGAAGAGGCGCTTCCTATTATGTAAATAGTTCATCTTAAACAGAGATTTTATATATATATATATTTTATAGCGAAAACAAGAAAAGAGTGTGGGTGTATCCAGGATGTCAAAGAGCATAGATATAATTTTTGGGGGAATGGTATTAAGTTTTATTTTTCAGATCAGCTTGAGGAGACAAAACACTAGATTAAACAATACTATTTGTGTTCAGATCTTGAACGGGGTTTCAATGTTGCTAAATCTTGTTGAAAATTTTTCCCTAATATACAAATAGGAATCGAAACCATGGATTCTAATACAAAAAACGAATAAATTTTAAATATTATTTTTTTTTTCATGAAAAAGACTGTGACAATAAAAAAACGAACAGATATTAATTAGAAAAAAGCTTTTTCCACAAAATAAGTTTTTCAAAGAAGAGTAAAGAGTTCCATTAAGCCAAAAATGAGCAGAAATAAAGTCACATAATCTTTCAAGCGTAAAACTACCATAGATCTCAATCAATAAATAAATGAAACCGAAAACGAACGCAAATTACAATAACTAACCGAATTAAACTCAAAACGAGCAGAAATTGACATGAGTAGGGCTGATGGCCCTCATGCCTACTGAAGACCAGAATATAATTTGCACTTTACTGAAAAAAAAATGTGGATTCACAGTTTAATATATACATATACTAATAGTTATTCATTCAAGTCTTAATAATTTTTATTTATTAAAGTTAAAAGAGTGAAAACATTTATATTGTATTTTACTTTCAGGAAAGTACAAATTATGCTCTAATCTTAAGAGGCATGGGGGGTATTGGCTCTAATCATGTTAATTTCTATTCGCTTTGAGTTTGGCTCAAATTTTGGCATAATAACATGAGATTTAGATGGAGGCAGACCCCCTTTTATACAGTAATATCTGAAAGTTTCAGGTCTTAATATTGCTGCTTACTTTCAATAAAAAATACTTAATTATAATAAAGAAATTAAGTCAACATTCCAAATAATATCTTGAGTATTGCCACACCCAAATATGGTTTAATATATTCTTCATCAAGAGTTCGCCCAGAAATGTTTTTTTTTTTGGATTTTTTATATCTGGAAAGAGGGCTAAAGCACAATACAATCGGTTATTTATTTAATTATTGTTTTGTGGAAACTGGTAGATTAAGATAGCTTAGAAGACCACACTGCCTTTCCATGATGAAAGTAAAACAGTTCAAAATAGAGATGAAACCTTTTAATTGACAGTGAACAGATATAAAACTATTTAACTGGATATTTCGAACACATATACAGTGTTCATCATCACGGTAAAACTCTCTGATCAGAGTTTTACTGCTGATGATGAACACTGTATATGTGTTCGAAATATCCAGTTAAATAGTTTTATATCTGTTCACTGTCAATTAAAAGGTTTCATCCCTATTTTGAACTGTTTTACTTTCGACTGGTAGATTGAGAAAAAATTGATATATTCACTTTCATTATATGAAAATTTAAAAATAACAAGCCTGCCTTTTCTTATGTTCCTACGATTTACAGTGTCAGAAAGAAAATGCACAAAATTGTGATGTTGATTGCAGCAGAAGCTGCAATCAATATTCTTTGTCACATTTCTCCCAAGGTTATTCAACGAAGTTGATTGATTTAGAATTGAACAATCCATATCGAAATTGTGTTTTTTTTCTTCTTCTTCTTCGTCTCTTAAAAGTATGACTTTACAAAGTAATGGCCTAGATGGATATCCTTTTATAGTAAGAAACGAAAGTTTAATCTAAGAAGTACAACGGTGCTGCTCTAGCTGTCAATATGATATAAAGCTGTCAATTTTTTTGCAGGTGTTGAAGGCAACAATCCTTTGCAACGCTTAACGGGCTCTTGACCTCTAAGTGCAAAATAATAATTTCAAATTGGTAAAAAGAAATGCCTACCTATTGTCAGAGGTGTGGGTGTTTTAACGCCACCGCGGTTTTCCGCCACCGTATGTTTTTCGCCACTCAGGAAATCTTGCGTCATCAAGAAGATTAGTTGGGTCAGAATAGACAGGTTAGGTTAGGTTAGTATATGTCTATGTCTATGTTTTTGTCTATATCTGTGTCTATGCCTATTTCTATGTCTATGTCTGTTCTTATGTCTATGTCTAATCTGACATACCTGGAAGCCTGTCAGGGCATAGCTTTATACAATTCCAACCCTTCAAAGGAGGAATCCGATTTCAGAATATCTTTCATTGAGAAAGGGGGTTAAAACACGGAAAATAGTGAATTTTGGGCGCAACTTTGAATTTTTCTCCCGAGGGGACCATGAAATCAATCTCAATGAATAATTCTCCGCATCCCCTGTTTGCAGGTATGTCATTCTTGAAGCTTTGAAAATAAATATACAAACTTTACTATAGTGCAAATACACTTCCCGAGTAAAGAGCAATATTGCTTCAATGTATTATTTGCTTTTTCTTTTCACCAGGCCACTTGAGTATGGAGGGAGTGGCAACAGAAAATTTGGAGAGGGCTCATTCGGCATGAATTTGAGTGTTCTAGAGCCATTGTTAAGAGGCAAAAGTGACTGTAGGGCAACTATCCTTAACCCGTATCCTGATTTACTGCATGTCCTTCCCTCAGCCCCAAAACCCTCCATCATATTTTGATATATCCATTTTGCTCGTAACAGTCGAAGGGTCCAATAGCTATGCTTCCGGGGATGATATGACCTTCCAAAACCCTGGAGTAAAGGCTGTAAATTATGAAACTTACCCATTATTACTCAGAAGCGGCTAAGGGTATTCAACTGATACTTCCAAGGCATTTTGAGGGGGGGGGGTGTTGAACTAAATAGAAAGACTATATATGAATATAGGTTATTAACAGGGAGCATCTGCAATATATCGTGTTGGGTATTGAGTTAAGAGTTGTCAGATAATTTTGAGAGGAATTTTAAATCAAATCGAACGACACTATGTGCATCCAGGTTGTCAAAAGAGCGTATATGCAATATCTCAGGAACGGCTAATGAAATTTTAAATCAAATCAAACGACATTATATGCATCCAGGTTGTCAAAAGAGCGTATATGCAATATCTCAGGAACGGCTAATGGTAGTAAGTTGAAACTTCCAAGGAACCTTAAGGAAGATGTTGCAAGACTCAACAGACTGGAAATTCAAAAGACTCCTTGTGCACACAGGTCGTAAAAAGACCGTACCTGCAACATCTTAGGAAGGACTTATGGTATTGAGTTAAAACTTCAGAAAATACTAAGAGGAATGTTAAACTAAAGCAAAATGCACTATTTGCATCCAGGTTGTCAAAAGACCAAGCTGCATTAGCTCAGGGACAGCTAAGAATATGAAGTTGAAACTTTCATAGCATGATTAACTAAATTAAAAGAAACCATGAGGTTCTCGGTCGTCAAAAGGGCGCATCCGCCATATCTCAGGACCAGATAAAGCTATGAAGTTGAAACGTTCATGGAATATTGAGGGAATGCTAAACTTAACCAAAGGACACTATGTGTATACATATTGTCAAAAGGGCAGATCCGTGATATCTGAGGAACGGTTAAAGGTATCGCGTGGAAACTTAAAGGTAATGTAGAGAGGGATGTTGAACAAAACCAAAATACATTATAGACATTCAGGTTGTCAAAAGGGCGTATCTACAATATCAAGGGAACAGCTAAGGTTTATTAAGTTGAAACTGTCTGGGGATTTTGACTTAAATTCAAAGACATTATGCCCATCCAGGTTGTCAAAACAGTATATCTTCAATATCTCAGGCACGGTCAAACGTATTAAGTTCAAACTTTCAGGGCAAGCTGACGTTCATCTATGTTGTCAAAAGGGGGCTTCTGAAACATCTCAAAGAAAGCTAAGGGCATTAAGTTAACTTTCATAGCATGTTGGACTAAAACACTATGTGCCTCAAGGTTGTCTAAAGGGCGCATTCACAATATCTCACGAACGGCTAAGGTTATAAAGTTGAAACTTTCTGGGAATATTACACGGGACGTGTAACTAAACCAAAAAGATACTATATATATACTGGTGGCAAAAGGAGCGTATCAGCAATAATTCGGGATCGGCTCAGTGTTTAAGGTTGCCACTCTTGACTATTGTTGATCTGAAGACACTATGTGAATCAAAGTTTTCAAAAGACAAATTTACAATATCTTAGGGACGGTTAAAGGTTCAAAGTTGAAACTTTCAAGGAGTGTTGATGGGGGCATTGAGCTAAATTAAAAGACACGGTCTGCATCCAGGTCAAAATCTGGTCTCGTTCAGTCAAAAGAAGTATCTCATGGAATATCTCTTCTTTTAAAAGTAATAAGAAACCTTATCGTCAAGAGCGAGGAACTGAGGAGGGGGCAGCTCTTTCATATTCAGAATAATTTCTGTTCATTTCAAGTTTTAATGTTGCTCCTTACTTTCAGTAGAAAAACTTACTTGTTTATTTTTAAATTTCTGATCGTTTTTCAAGTAAGCCGAGAAATCCATGATGCACCATATGGTAGCGACACTGTCATGACTTTTTTTGGGGGGAGGCCCCCCCTCATACTTGGAATAATTTTTGTCCGCTTTAAGTTTTAATTTTTCTTCTTACTTCTCGTTGACTTTTTTTGTAATTAGTTTGTTATAGTTTTTCAAATAATGCCAGGAAATTCCCTACTCCAGGTGGAAAGTTCCTCCTGGAAAGTTACCCCACAAACTTTCCCTCCTATGGAAAACTCTTCCCGTGGAAAATCCCCCTCCCCTGCAAAATCCCACACTAAAAATTCTTAGAAGCAAAGTACCACCTCAAAATCCCTCAATTTTGGAGGTTAATCATAATTCCTTGGCATAGGCTAGTAAGAAAAATAGCATTGGTAAGAATTATCATAATCAGACATAGCAAAGACAAGTTCTCAACATAATCATATAGAAGGCACAAAACCACGATAGAAAAAAAAAAACACCGATAGTGATACACCCGATACCGATACGCCTAACACCAATACGCTCAATACCGATACGGGAGATACTCTTTAAAGCCCTTTCCCCAGGGACCATGGAGGGCCATATTATCACCAAAAGCATAGTTACTGGACCTTTGAGTTATGCTGAAAAAATTGTTCTATCAAAATTATTATCGGACGACTTTGGGGGAGGGGACTCGGGGAGAAGGGGAATAGCAGCCCTACAGTCTTTTTGGTCATTTAAAAATGGCAGTGAGACTTCTAATTTCCGTTTGAATGAAACCTCTGCCGATCTACCAGGACCATTGGTTTGATACGATCACCCAAGGGGAAAAAACAAATTAGCACGCATCTGTGATCTTTCTTCTAGCAAAAAGTGCAAAATTCTACATTTTATACATGGAAGCTTGAAATCTCTATGGTAGGGTTCGCAGATTTGTCAAGTCTGATGATGCACTTTTCATTCAGATTTATCGACTTTTTTAAGGGGCGGGGGTGTTTCATTCTTATTCGAAAATTAATTAATTTTTATTTGGCTCGTATCTTTTGATGGGAAACACTAAACTTAATGAATCATATATATTTGGAATCAGCATGATAAGCCAATTATTTTAAAGTAATTATTGATATCAAAATTCCGTATTTTAGAGTGTCGTTGCTATTGGGCCGCGTCGCTCTTTACTTACATTTCATTACCAGGAACTGTTTGATATAGAGCTGAAAAACTGTATTTTGTGACGGAGCTGATTTTAAGTTGTTAGGAGGATTCCTGGACTAACCTAAATGTAAGTTTCTTCCTATCTCCTTCGATATTGCTTTCCTTCAAAACTAAGAACTCAATGGATATAGAAAGGACTCCAGATTTCAACGTTCTTTTAAGGTGGCGGCTGGCGATTGATTTGGGAAATGTGCCAGATTATCGACTTTTCTCTTTTACCTGACAACAAACGTGACATAAATCAGAAGAGAGGTAATTATTTAGGTTCGAATTTGATAGGGCTAATTAAATAAGCTCGTGCCAAAATTCAATTGGCAAGCGACTTGATGCTCTTCCGTGAAACAAAATGGAAAAATTTAACAACAGTATAAATACGTATTTAGATACGTTTTTTTTTCATCAGCTTTGTAGAAGTAGGCACAGAGGTTAACAAAACATACATTTTTCGAAGAATAGGACTAGATTTTGGCTGAATAGGAGTAGTCGAGTTCTCTGATTTTCTAGCAAATTTTCAGGCTTGCCTTCAACTCTCTGAAACCCATCTTTCAAGGAGCTCTTTTTGTAGACCTTAAGATCCGTATGTCCGGTTTGTTGGCATTCTTCTTGGTGAAGATTTCTTCTTCGTGCATCATATTAGTTCAATTAAAATCAAGACGTCGAGGAATCACAGAATTTTTAGGGCATTTAAGAATATTTTATGTTGAACAAACTTAAAATATTCAGTCAAATTCTTCGATCAACTTCAGTTTTGCGTATTAAATTCTTAACAACAGTTTTACTAATAGAACTTTTGGTGAATAAAAAGGGATATTAAAATTCATACTGAAAAACTGTGTTATTGTTGGTCTTGGACAGGGCTGAAGGCATCCTGACTCCCATCCTATTACCCATGAATGAAAAATATCTTAATCTATCATTTTATAAAAAGAATATTTTTATATTGCATTATATATTTTTCTTAGATTATGCGTTTCTTTTAATAAGTTAATGGCAAAGTTATTTACTAAAACAGTCCTGTTTTGCTTTTATAATAAGGTCATGAATCAAACTAAAATGTCTACAAGCCCTGCAATTCTAAACAAGGATGCAGATCAGAAAAAAAAATCGAATTTTTCACAGTGAGAATCGGTAGAACTACATTTTTCTTCCAAATTTGTTTTTCTCGTTAAGCTTCCCTTGGTATAGCCAACTTCCCCTGAAAGTTTAACGTCGAATCAGAAAAAAAAACAAAAAACGTTTGGCCCATTTTAGAGTTTCACGAATCGACATATCCCTCTTTCTTTCAAAATATATTTCACTTTATATTTGTACGGCCCAGTATACATGCCAAACTGATTCAGGACTAAAATTATTGGGTCCATTTTAGGCATCACGAATCAACATGGCGTATTTTTGTTCAATATGCTTCTGGCGTCACTCTCTTTAGGCCATTATCTTGTCCCCTTGTCTGTATCTACATGCAGCCAACCCCAGAAAAAAAATGCTTGGGCAGTTTTAAGTGTCACAAATAGATACAACTAATCATCAAGGTCTAGCCGGTCCTGTCTATATTCTCTGTGAGTTACAAACCAATCAGAGACGAACATATACGGCCCGTTTTTGGGCCCAATAGACCAATACCAACAAGATTAGTTTCACTTTTGTTTTCTGCATTGGATTTCACCTGGTCAGGAAAATTTTGAATGTGATTTTAAAGCTGACTGGACAGATGAAATATAAGGCCACTTTTTTGTGTAAGGCAACTGGTGAGTGTAAGTCAATTAACTGGACTGGACAAGAGTAGTACAGGGTTTCCCATCCTATGGCTTCATTTGCGCTTTACTGCAAACAAATTATACTATGCACTGTTTTTTATATCTGTAATTTTGAAAAATAAAAAAAATAATCGAAAATTATCTTGAATTACTGAGTTTCCAGGGATTAATGTCAATATACATTAAATATTTTTAGTTTATTTTCAGTACTTATCTATATATATAAAAATAAGTTGTCTGTCTGTGGATGTGTGGATGGATGTGTGGATGGATGTGTCAGGTGACGTCACCTGAAAAAACTGGATTAGGTGACGTCAAAACTGAAAAAACTAAAAAAAGGCAAAAACTACAAAAAAAAACTAAAAACTAATAAAAAAAATAAAAAAGCTAAAAAACTAAAAAAACTATAAAGGTAAAAACCAATAAAAAACTAAAAAAAAAACTGAAAAAACTAAAAAAAGGCAAAAACTACAAAAAAAAACTAAAAACTAATAAAAAAAGTAAAAAAGCTAAAAAACTAAAAAAACTAAAAAAACTAAAAAAAGGTAAAAAAATAAAAAAAATAAAAAATAAAAAAAAACTAAAAAAAAGGAAAAAACTGAAAAATAAGCTAAAATAAAGGTAAAAACCAATAAAAAACTAAAAAAAAAAAAGGAAAAAACTAATAAATGACGACACTCAAAGAGAAAGCGACCAGGACAAAAGGAATGTTCGATTAGCAATCAACAAAGCACCGGGACACAGGGAGTATAAATGACGACCAGGACATAAGTAAAAAAAAAAAAACTATCTATATATATAAAAATAAGTTGTCTGTGGATCTGTGGATCGTGGATCAGGTGACGTCACCTGAAAAAACTGGATCAGGTGACGTCAAAACTGAAAAAACTAAAAAAAGGCAAAAACTACAAAAAAAACTAAAAACTAATAAAAAAAAATAAAAAAGCTAAAAAACTAAAAAAACTAAAAAAAGGCAAAAACTACAAAAAAAACTAAAAACTAATAAAAAAGCTAAAAAACTAAAAAAACTAAAAAAAAGGCAAAAACTACAAAAAAACTAAAAACTAATAAAAAAAATAAAAAAGCTAAAAAACTAAAAAAACTAAAAAAAGGTAAAAAACTAAAAAATAAATAACGACCGGGACACAGGGACACAACTACAACGGGGACACCGGGGGAAACAGGGGGATATAAATGACGACCGGGACAAAAAAACTAAAAAGAAATAAAAACTAAAAACTAATAAAAAAACTAAAAAATCTAAAAATCTAAATAAGCTAAAAAAGAAAAAAAAGGAAAAAAATAAAGGAGAAAAACAAAACTAAAAAACGAATGTATATACAGACCGGGACACCGGGATACAAATGATGACCGGGACCCGGGACACAGGGAATATAAATGACGACCGGGACACAGGGACACAACTACAACGGGGACACCGGGGGAAACAGGGGGATAACCTGACAATCTATTTATATGCAAAGACAATGGGACAGCAAAGAATGTTGTATATTCGCAAGTTTATATAACATAGGGACACAACTACAATGGCGCGTAACTATTATGGCGCGTAACGACTTACGCGCGCGGGGGGGCTTGGGGGGGGCGCGAAGCGCCCCCACCAACTAGGTGTTGGGGTGGCGCGAAGCGCCACCCCAACAGCTAGTATAGATATATATATCTTCTATATATATAAAAATAAGTTGTCTGTCTGTGGATGTGTCAGGTGACGTCACCTGAAAAAACTGGATCAGGTGACGTCAAAACTGAAAAAACTAAAAAAAGGCAAAAACTACAAAAAAACTAAAAACTAATAAAAAAAATAAAAAAGCTAAAAAACTAAAAAAACTAAAAAAAGGCAAAAACTACAAAAAAAACTAAAAACTAATAAAAAAGCTAAAAAACTAAAAAAACTAAAAAAAGGCAAAAACTACAAAAAAAACTAAAAACTAATAAAAAAAATAAAAAAGCTAAAAAACTAAAAAAACTAAAAAAACTAAAAAAAGGTAAAAAACTAAAAAAACTAAAAACTAAAAAAAACTAAAAAAAAGGAAAAAACTGAAAAATAAGCTAAAATAAAGGTAAAAACCAATAAAAAACTAAAAAAAAAAACTGAAAAAACTAAAAAAAGGCAAAAACTACAAAAAAAAACTAAAAACTAATAAAAAAAGTAAAAAAGCTAAAAAACTAAAAAAAATTAAAAAAACTAAAAAAAGGTAAAAAACTAAAAACAATAAAAAATAAAAAAAAACTAAAAAAAAGGAAAAAACTGAAAAATAAGCTAAAATAAATGACGACACTCAAAGAGAAAGCGACCAGGACAAAAGGAATGTTCGATTAGCAATCAACAAAGCACCGGGACACAGGGAGTATAAATGACGACCAGGACATAAGTAAAAAAAAAAATTAACAAAACTAAAAAGAAGGTAAAAACTACAAAAAAACTAAAAAGAAAAAAAAAACTAAAAACTAATAAAAAAACTAAAAAATCTAAAAATCTAAATAAACTAAAAAAGAAAAAAAAAGGAAAAAAATAAAGGAGAAAAACAAAACTAAAAAACGAATGTATATACAGACCGGTACACCGGGATACAAATGACGACCGGGACACAGGGAATATAAATGACGACCGGGACACAGGGACACAACTACAACGGGGACACCGGGGGAAACAGGGGGATATAAATGACAACCGGGACAAAAAAACTAAAAAGAAAAAAAAACTAAAAACTAATAAAAAAACTAAAAAATCTAAAAATCTAAATAAGCTAAAAAAGAAAAAAAAGGAAAAAAATAAAGGAGAAAAACAAAACTAAAAAACGAATGTATATACAGACCGGGACACCGGGATACAAATGACGACCGGGACACAGGGAATATAAATGACGACCGGGACACAGGGACACAACTACAACGGGGACACCGGGGGAAACAGGGGGATGTAAATGACGACCGGGACACCGGGACAGGGAATGGTCGATTAGCAATCACCATCAACAAAGCTCAAGGGCAATCATTAGAATCATGAGGTATAGATCTGAATACAGATTGTTTTCCCATGGACCATTATATGTTGCATGTTCAAGAGTCGGTAAACCTGACAATCTATTTATATGCAAAGACAATGGGACAGCAAAGAATGTTGTATATTCGCAAGTTTTACGTAGTTAAAACCATATATATATATATATATATATATATATATATATATATATATATATATATATATATATATATATATATATATATATATATATATATATCTATATTCACAGGTGGGACATAGGGACACAACTACAATGGCGCGTAACTATTATGGCGCGTAACGACTTACGCGCGCGGGGGGGCTTGGGGGGGGGGGGGGCGCGAAGCGCCCCCACCAACTAGGTGTTGGGGTGGCGCGAAGCGCCACCCCAACAGCTAGTATGTTATATAATACACACCCGAGAAGTGAAGTTTGGTGAATAGCCTACTAATGAAAAAAAATGATGAAATATAATACTTTATTAACAAAATTGTGAAAACTACAACAAAAAATCATGGCGGAGGCCCCCCCCCCCAGAGCGCATTATATTAAATAATTAACCCAAACTACGAAACCTAAACTAACCTAACCTCAACCTAACCAAAATACCAGCTAAAAATTTAATTAAAATATATATACAATGTAGTTTCCCACCCAGCCAAAGCTAATTGTCAGGTATAAACAACGTGAAGACCGGGTAATGTCTCATATTCGCGATATAAGTTCTCAGTTGTGTATTATATTTATCCTTAAATTACCTTAAATCGCACTGGCCGGCGAATAAGGTTGGGTGAACATCCTGTAGATTCGCCGGTTGAGTGATGGAGGTGGAAGTGCGTTGTCTAGTTCCGTTGAGTAGATCCACTGGCCTCCCAGTGTAGTTTCCACTCCATCGCTGCCCAGTCTCGGTCAATTGCTTTTTTGAAGTTGTCAACAGTTTTGGACTGAACTGTTTCTTCACTAAGGGAATTCCACAGTGGAACAGCACGAGTTGAGAAGAAGTTGGAACGTTCTCTCCGTGAGCTTCTTTGTTGCTGGAGCTTCTTGGTGTGGCCCCGGGTGTGGCTAGAGAGCGACTTATTAAAAAGCCCTGGTGTGACACCATTCTCCAGCAGCTTGTGGGTCAGGATTGCATCTCCGCGTTTCCTCCTGTACGTCAGGGTTTTTATCTTATACCCACCACGCTCAAGATCTTGTATCGAGAACATGAGGCAGTAACCGGTTTTCATGGTCTTTATACCAGACAAGATTAGCTTGGGCTCGATGGGACATTACATTGTAGCAATATTTTAATTAAATATTTAGTTGGTATTTTGGTTAAGTTAGGTTAGTTTAGGTTACCTATTTAATATAATGCGGTTTGGGCGCCCTCCCCCTCTCATAATTCTTTGTTGTAGTTTTCATAATTTTGTTGATAAAGTATTGAATTTTCCTCGCATTTTGTTTGATTTCATTTAGCATTAACCAAACTTCACTTCTTGACAGAACTTGAGTGCGGTAGTTTTATTCTTATTTGTTGTTGATGTTTTGATAAACAAAGTTAACTGTTCAAAATTCTAATAGTTTTAAATAGAACATAAATGATACAATAGCCTTTGGAACGTTTGCGGCGTATGCTGTATAAGATCATTTATCTTATTTTCTGTTCGTTTTCGGTTTTATTTGTTCTTCAATTAAAATTTCTAGATGTCGCTTGAATTATAATAGGACTTATTTCTACTGGTGTTAAGCTTGATATGTCTCTTTACTTTTCTTCTGATTTTTTTTTATTGATAAACAAAAAACAGGTTTTTTCAGATGAAAGTGAACAGTAATATTAAAACATAAAAAAAAATAACACAATCATTCCTTATGTGAGGGAGGCTTCATACCAAAAATACGAATTCCCAGAACCAGTGGCACACCGTCAAGTTAGTGATGACGTAGAACTAGCAATTAAAAAAGAACTGCGACGCGTTTGTTGGCATATTAGGCCATCTTGCTCAAAACTGTTGCTTTTCCTTTTTTTGGTCATTTAGGAGTATTTATGTTGCGAGATGTTCTGTCGCACCTGTACAGAACGTTAAATTATCTCTCTGAGAACCGGATAATAAAATTCCTTATTGCTTCCACGATTCTTGGAAATATTTCTGGAATAGTCAATCTCGAATGCCAAATTCTGATTTTTTAGCTGTTTTCTGTAGTTTTTGATTTTATACTTCTTGTAATATTGGCGATTAGTAATATGATTAGTAAGCTAGATGATATGACTTTTTTGGCATATACAAAGTTGGTTCTGTCACTTAGAAATAAATAATGTACAAAGCTCTCATGACGCATCGATTTTTTTGGTATCCTAGAGGTTTTTTTTAGACAGTGTAGAATTTCTTTTCCGGCGCAAATAGATAGATTTTGATCTTCCAAGAACTGTAACTGACATTGGTTTTCCAAAAAATAATTCCTTTCTGTGAATTTTTCTACTTTTAAGTTCCACTCTATTATTTAAATCCTCTATATTTTGTTTAAGTAGAATGCCATAGCTTTGAAGCTAAACTTTTTAGAAATGAAAGACCCTCATTTTATTTCTTCGACGAACTTCCGTTCCAATTTCAAAATTTTCATATCTCTGACAAATTTTTGGGAAGTAATACCAGAAAACCTGATTTCAAAACAGAAGTTACGATTCTTTTGATTTTTTTTTCTAAATTTTCGATTTTATTGTTTATTATATTTGAGATGTTTAATGCCATCTATATCTGATAATCAACCGTACAGTGAGAAACAAAAGCTGAAACAAAGAATTTTTTCACAGATTGTTCATTAACCGCAGTAAACAGTGCACTGTCTTAACACACGTAAAAACAGAAACAATGCAGACAAATAGTTTGACGATTACTTCGTATTCATAGAAGTTATTTCAAAAGTTCACTAATTACATGTTGACCTTACAAATAACATCTTACAATAATCATAGCAGATCTGTAAATGGGATACGGAACATATAAGTTTATTATCCGTGAGATATAATTGAATATGTTGCTCCGTACCTGTGACCCGTGGGTGACTATTGCTGCAACACTTCACGAGGCCTTGGCACTGGATGTCTAGTTTTTATGTCACGAGTGGTGTCAAATTGATGGTTAGATATTTAGAAATAAATACCGACTACGAGCTTCTAAACATAGTTGGAAATTGCGACTTAAGGGTTATTTATTCAATTTTACAAAACATTACGGTTAAAGACTTCCTGTCTAGGAAGTGGAGAAGGACAAAGGATGGTCCTTGCGGCACTTTGCGAAAAAAAGTCTGGAGTAACATAACGTACATCTCATTCTCTTTAATTTCCCTTATGCGTTATTGAAAATTCATAAAGCTCTATCTTTAAATTTTTTTTGGGTTTTCCTTCCCTTTATGTGTTTTAGATTGTCGTACCCCAAAAAAAAATAATTTTTTAATCAAGGTTTAGATAAAGGAGAAAATATTTCAGAATTCCCTACAATGCACACTATCGGGCAATAACTAGGAATTTGCAATGAAAAAGAAACCTTCATCAATCTTTAAGCTTTTTCTGTTAGTCTAAAACATTTGAGACACCTCTCGCAAAATTTGGACAGCTCCCTCATTGCATTGACCCTGTCAGGCGAATGAAAAAAAAATATTTTGCCGGTTTTTTTAGAGAGAGAGGGGGAAGAGAGAGATGGGGAGGGAGAGAGAGAGAGAGAGGGAGGTTTAAAAACTAGAACTAATAGCTGTAGGCCCATTTTTTGCGATATCACTTGCTAGGGTGGATGGATTAGAGTTCTCTTTACCAAGAAGCACAAAGTAATATATAAAGGAGGTGCATACATCGCTTAGCCATAACTAAGGCTCTTGTTTCCCATAGCCTATTATTTGGTTTCCTGTTCGTCAACGAAAGAACTTGTTTTCTTTTATTTTTGTTTCTTTCTATGTGCTACAAGGACGACTTCTTCTTCATTGGTTATTTTAAGCAACATAACAGGTGAAAAACACCACAAGATATAGACGACCCTATAAGGCCAGGGCTCATTCTACAAAAATCTCTCAGCTGGTCTGCTTTTCATTATCGATAATGATTAGTGGGTTTACAATAGGAAATGGTTTATAATTCGGCTTTTTGAAATCGCCCACTCAAAAGCTGAATAATTATGACCTTTCTATATTTGATTTTGAATATTTTGGCTTCAAAGCGCTAGGGTTTTAAATCTTTATACTTATAAGGACAATTTCTAAAAACAAGGAGTACTATGACTAAAAGGACAAAAACTTTTAAGAGGAATGAAAACTAAGCTTTTTATAGAAGCGACACATCAGAAAACGCAAAATAATTCGAAGCATTTTTGCCACCAGATGATTATGTTATACATTAAAATCAAAAGTATCAATGCATTTTCTTGTTTAGTTTTCTTAATCGGTTAGTTTATGAACTTAAATCAATTTGGCATCTTACTTGAACAAATAGTGGCTTCGTGGCATTAGAATTCAAATTCCAAAAATTGAAGGGTGGGCTAAAATAAAAATTAAATCACTCTTTTCTATCTTACCTGTAAATCGTCTTTACACTTCCATGGTACGGATTTGATGACGGATTTCCGAAGAGGATGGGAAGACTTTTCAGGTCTTTTTTCGAAAATAAGTATCCGTTCAGCTACAGAGCCACGTGTGAGAAAGGGTCTAATTGGAACCCCATTTACCGAATTTGATGATGTGGTTGTGGATTGCATCACGGATTTTAGCTGCTGACGTTGCTGCGCTGTCACATAGGGATGAGGAAGTTGAAATGTCTCACTCTCCTCTCTTGTAATCCTTCTTTCACTATGTTCTTCACGAATAACTTTTTTTCGGTAGGTTTCTTTGCTTTCAAAACGAGTTCTAGCTTCAGACACAACATTCATTTGCAATGGCTTTCCGATACTTTTCGCATTCGAAAGCCTTTGTTGCGTGAGTGGATTAGCTTGGGCTACTTCATAACGCTTTTTTGCATAATCAACTGTCGAATGTGTCGTCTTGATGATTTGTGATATTTTAACTATCTCACTATCCATCTCTGCTTTGTTCCTATAATCTTCAACGTTACTCACAATATCAGTTTTATATGATACTTCTGTTCTCTGAGGTATTAGGTTGTTCTCTTTTGTTTTAGTAATATATATGCCAGACACTTTGCTTTCTCTAATGGGGGTAGTGCTCCTTTGAGGGGTTGGAGAAGGCGGTGAAAATTCGGGTCCTATATGGGTTATACTTTTGTGAGGAGGACTTACGTCTTTTGTTGGTGTAGTGCTTCTTAATGGGATAGTAATAGGGTTAGTATCCCTAACGGATGTCAAACTCTTTTGTGGAGTTACAGGAGATATTACCCTCACAGGAGATATCCGAATTGGCTCTTGACAAGGTCTATTTGGAGATATTCTTTTCTGCGGCACTAAGTCTAGTTGAGGTGTTACAGAACGTAATGGTGACACTCTTGAAGATACAGGCTCTGTCTGCCTTGCCGCTAGTCTTGCTTTATCCTCTTTCACAAAACTACTTACTAACTCTTCAAGAGTAGCGTCAATGTCTGGACTTGCAATCAGATCAACTGTAGACTCAAGCCCAGGCCTAGGACGCTCTAATGATCTTCGTCCAAAAACTTGGGACTGCACAACTCTATGCTCCTTTTGCGCAGGAGAGAGCATTAAAGGTGTATTAACTTGCTTTACGAAATCAGGATTATGAAGTTGTATTAAGTCATTAGCACTAAGTCCCTTTTCACGCCAGGTTTGATAAATTTTTTCGGCGTGTTCACTAATCTGTTTTGCGATGTCTTCAACGTTTTTGGAATCTTCCCGCAAAAAATTAGAATAGAATTCAACGTCTTCCATCATTGGATCAGATTTGTATTACAAATATCTAAAAAATAAATACTATAAATTGGATTAAGAACATTTAACCGCGGGAAAAAAGAAAGTTTGATAGTAAAAAAAAGTTTAGACTCAAAAAATTTCCCGTTCTTTAGCTTGCTTAAAATCTGATACAAAAGAAAAACAATTAGGTTTTGTGTTCTAGTTTCTTCCTCAACATCCGACACAGAAAATAAAAATAAATGCAACAGCCACGGAAAAGACGGGATTATTTTGGTCCCCTTTCTGAAATACAATTAAGGAATAGTACGATTGGCTATAAAAAAGAAAAAAAAGAATTGATAACGCAAAAATAAACCAATACAATTTAAGCACATCTTTTATCACAGAAAAACAGGAGAGAAACCCACTTTTTTCAATTTGGTGTCACTTTAAAACCAAGCAATAAATGAATTAAAAACAAGATATGTGCTAATATATCGCTTTTAGCACACGAAAAAGGGTAACTGGTTTCTTTTGCTTCTGCTGAATGCAGGGGTGTCGTTTGAGGGGAGGGGGGCACTGGCACACCCACCAATAATTTGGAGAAAAAATTATTATATAGCTCATGCCCCTTGACTATCCGGATATGGACCCTTCTTGCCCCTTCTCAAAAAAAAGCTGGAGATTCGCCCTGACTGACTGTAGTCATATCAAACAGTTCATGGTAACGAAGTTTGAGTAAAGAGCGACTCGACCCAATAGTAACCGAAAACTATACAAAAAAGAATTTAGGTAACAATTATTGCATCAAGAGATTTGATTTTATCTTAATTTCACGAATATAAAATTCATCTAGTTTAAAGCTACTACCAAATGCTTAGAGCCTTAGAAAAGTTGCCTGATTTTCGAAAAAGGGGCGGCAGGGTGGGGTTATTCTCCCATCTCCCTTCATCGAGACCAATCTTAAACAAGGTTGCTGCGGGTTATACCCCCCTTTTATTGCAGAAAAAAGTTTCTGCCATTTATTTTAAAACTTCATGCTATTAATTTGAATCGCTTCTTATTTCATAAGAATACATATAGTGATGTGAAAGTACTCATCAGCTCTTATGAAAGTGGGGCTATGGATCATTCTATCGGAGGGAGGGGGACAAAGGGGGAACATTAAAAATCGACGAAACACTCCGAAAAAACGAACTCGATACAACGAACAAAGGTTACTCTCTATGAGGGGGGTGCCCCCTGCTCAATCTCTCGCTCTTTACGCTAAGTCTGACTGTTTGTCCCCATTCCTTAGGAACGATCGCTGAAACATAAGGACATTGTATTGGAATCACAAGCTGTTTCAAACACCAAATAGCTCCCAACGAGCGAGTGGTTGAGGAGGGACAACCCACCTCAAATACAGAATAACTTCTATTCATTTTAAGTTTTAATGTTCTTCCTTACTTTTTTATTCCAAGAAACTTATTTTATTTCATTCAGCTGCATATCCAAGAGAGATAAGTCAAAACAGGATCATTGCATTCGTATGTTTGAAAAAGAAATAACTTTCATAAATAGAATAAAAAATTTATAATTTATTCAATAATTTTGCAATTGCAACGGTTCCATATACATAGAAGCTTTAAAAATCTCTAATGCATGATTTAAGCTTTCATAAAAAGGCTAATTGTTTAGGAGTTACCTCTATCTAATGTATTTCCTGCAACACAGTCGACATCACAGTTATTCGGCTTATCGAAAACTGTTCTCGAGCCATATCTTATCTCCCAAAATAACATTCCTTTCAAAAGCTCATTGAAAGAGGAACAAATAGTCTTCAGATTAAAAAAAAAATCAAAACCGAACCTTTCGAAAACAAAAAACAAATATTTACAGCTTGGGCTCAATTTGGATGGTTTATGGTATGACGATGTCAATTACTGTAAATTTAATCCCAAAAAAGAAACAGTTATTTTAGCAGTTAAGAGAATGTCTAATTAAAAACCAAGAATAGTAAAAAAAGAATCTCCTTAGATAAATAACAAAAAATAATTAAAACACCATGGGAATCGACAAAACTCAAATACAAGGAGGGGAGAACTTTAAAATAATTGTTCTTATTTTGGTAGCCTATATTTTGTTTCTATATAATGTCAAAAAGCGTATGAGCAAACTAAATTGAAGTAAAAAAAACTCAAATATTATTATTTAATATTAAATTGGCATGATCATTCTACTGGGATGAAGAACAAACTGGGAAGATAAAACACCCTAAATGCATTTCTAGGCAACCTTGGGTAACTAGCTCATTAAATCAACAAAAATGATCAGCTTTTTTTTATAACAATAACTGTATTATTGTATAAACTTCATTAAGCAAAAGAGCCCCATTATCTATTAGTGTTATCTCGAAAAAAACAGAAAACAAAAATCAAAACGTAGAAAAAGTCAGAGCAATATTAAATCTACGAGGAAAACTCAACGAAAATAACAGAAATTCCACTTTGAAACAGCGCTTCCGTTAGTAGTGTTAGTGGCATCGATACGAGGGATACATCCTTATTTGGAGCTGTAGACTATATCAAGGTCATTGACCTAGTTACAGACAGGCATGCGACGCTTACCTCATTTGCATAATATTCCTGTCTAAGCGTGATTAGCAAATATTCGATCTTCATTGAATATTAAATATAAACATGTTTTTTAACTGCAAAAAAGGATTAAAACGAAATTTCCAAATTAATTTTTTGGCTAAATGACTTTCTCAAAGTTTTGATCGGACGATTTTGATCAAGAAAGGGGTGGGGGAGGAGGCCTAGTTGCCCTCCAATTTCGGTTACTTTAAACGGCAACTAAAACCTTTTGTTTTTTGCAAACGTTTTTATTAGTAATAAATATAAATAACTTACGAATTAACTTACGTAACGAAATTCTATATTTGTATATTTTTATTAGGTATATGAGGGGGGTTCTCACCCTCGTCAATGTCCCGTTCTTGACACCAAAGCTTTAATTTGGTCTCAATTCTTTAAGAATGAACCCTGAATCACAAAGGCCGTAGAATAAATAGTTGAGATTACTAAAAATACTTTAGCGTAAAGAGTGAGGTATTGTAGAGGG